>NC_089594.1:64934864-65234864 GCF_019320115.1 Miscanthus floridulus
TTCGCGGTGCATTTTGCTCTACTATAAACTATTTTGATAAATATTACTAGTTAAAACTAGAATACTTTGAGGCTACATGACCATTCGTAGTGCATTTTGCTCTAATATAAACTAGTTTTAAATATTACTTGTTAAAATTAGAATAGTTTGACTCGTACAAATCTGCCTAGTATATATTACCTATATATGAGACTGGATGAAGTATGTTACTCTAGGAAAACGTAACACGCACAACTAATTAAGATACATAAACCAAAAATTTCCTGTCGGTAAAAAACCGAAAGAAAAAAGCAAAAAACCGACAAGTATTTGGGATCGGGTCCGGTCATCACTTGACCATTGGGATCGGGGGCTCAGTATTTGAAGAGAGGGGACATGTGGCACACATCGCATGACCGGACATTGAGGTCCAGCGTCCAGTCAATCTAACCGGTGCATCCGGTCGGCCCGTGTTCAGTGCAGTGACGAGCCCAATGGCTCTATTTCATGGGGGCTTCTATTTAAGCCCCATGGCCGGCTCAAGCCCACTCTCTTGGCCATTTGCATTGATGTATCAACCTTGTGAGCTTAGCCAAAGCCCTCCCACTCATCTCCATCATTGATTCATCATCTTTGTGAGATTGGGAGAGAATCCAAGTGCATTGCTTGAGTGTTTGCATCTAGAGGCACTTGGTGTTCACATTTCGCTGCAGAATTCACTTGTTACTCTTGGTGGTTGCCACCACCTAGATGGCTTGGAGCAGCGAGGATCATCGAGCGGAGGTTGGTGATTGTCTCTAGCTCCAATCGTGGTGATTGTGAGGGGTTCTTGACCTTTCCCCGGCGGAGAGCCAAAAGGTACTCTAGTGAATTGCTCGTAGCTTGTGTGATCCTCATCTTGTGTTGGTTGTGCGGCACCGTATTGAGGGTTTGGCGTGTGATGCCAATTAGTGCGTGAACCTCCAAGTGAGTGAATTGCCACAACGAGGAGTAGCTTGCCGGCAAGAAAGTGAACCTCGGTAAAAATCATTGTGTTCATCATTTGATTCCGAGGTGATTGGTCTTCATTGATATTGATTCTTGTGATTGATTGGTTCACTCCTCAACACGGTGGTATAACTATCTTGCTCTCTCTCTCTCTCTCTTTATATTACCACAAACTAGTTATCAAGCTTTTTAGTGTAGCTAGTTGTGAGAGCTTATTAGTTTGGTTAGTGTGGCTCTTTAGTTAGCCTTTGAGAGCACACTAACTTAGTGTAGTGTCATAGCTATTATGTGGATAGAAACTATATAAACTAGAATTGTGGTAGGTGGCTTGCCTTTTTAGTAGGCTAGCGCAATACTTGCTTCGCCTCATATTTGTCTAACCGGTTTGTTAAGTGTTGTTGTAGAAATTGTTAATAGGCTATTCACCCCCCTAGCCATTAGGACCTTTCAAGTGGTATCAGAGCCAAGGTCACCGTGATTTCAGGCTTAACAACCTTTAGTGTAAAAATGGCTCAAATCAACAACACCAAGAAGCCACCCCAATTTGATGGCACAAATTATCCGTATTGGAAATCTAAGATGAACACACATATCAAGTCAATCAATAGAAAAGTGTGGAAGGTGGTAGAAACCAAAATTGAGATTGGTGATCCAGAGAATCCCACCACGGTCGAAGAAGTGTTTCTCCAAAACAATGACATTGCTCTAAGTGCCATTCATGATGCAATTGGTGAGAGAACATTTGAGCAAATCAAGAATATTGAGATGGCTCATGAGGCTTGGAAGAAGTTGGAAGAATCATTTGAGGGCACTCAAGCCATAAAGGGTCAAAGGCATACATTCTCAAAGAGAAGTTTGCAAGCTTCAAGATGAAGGAGGATGAGAGTGTGCCGAAGATGTTCCATAGTCTTCAAGTGCTTGTTAATGATCTCAAAGCACTTGGAGAAGAGGTGAAGGATAAGGACTTCTCCCACAAGTTCTTGAGATGTTTACCTTCAAGACTTGGCACATTGGTCACTATTCTAGTGAGAAGTGGTTTGGATGCCATGACACCAAACCAAGTGTTGGGAGATATAATGACCGATGATACATATAGAGATGATGATGAGAAGGAAGAAAAGAAGGAGAAGAAAGATGAGAAGAAGAAGAGTGTGGAATTCAAGGCCACATCATCCAAGGGCAAGGCAAAGCAAGAAACATCAAGTGAAGATGATGGTTCATGGGATGATGATGATGATGAGAAGATGGCTCTCTTTGTCAAGAAATTTGGCAAATTCATGATGAAGAAAGGGTATTGTGCTAGAAGAAAGGAAACTTCATCCAAGAACAAGGAAGAGTCAAGAAGGTGCTTCAAATGTGGAAGCAAAGATCATCTTGTTGCTCAATGTCCATATAATAGCGACAATGATGATGACAACAAGAAGAAGGACAAGAAGGAAAAGAAAGAGAAGAAGGATAAGATGACCTTCAAGAAGAAGAAGGGTGGTTCATATGTGGTCACTTGGGATAGTGATGCTTCCTCAAGTGATGATGACAAGACCACCAAGAAGAAGGCACTTGCAAGCATTGCTATCAATGAGAAGCCTTCTCTCTTCGACACTCCATCATGCTTCATGGCTAAGGCCACTAAGGTACAAATGTGTGATGATGGAAGTGATGATGAACATGGTAATGAAAATGATAGTGATAGTGATAATGATGAACCTACTAAAGATGAATTATTTGACATGCTAGAAGATGCTAAAGAACACTTTGACATTAAGAGAAGGGAATGCAAGAGCTTAAATAAGGAGGTAAAAGCCCTTAAGCAAGCCCTTGATGAGCTCAAAGCAACTCATGAGAGGCTAGAGGAAGCCCATAAAAAGCTTGGCAAGGCTCACAAAAAGCTTGAAAAGGCTCATTCCTCTTTGCTTGATGAGCAAAATAAAAAGAAGCATGTTGAAACTTGTGATGTAGGCTTAACTTGTGATATCATTAATGATTCATTATCTATGCCAATCATTGTTGCTCCTGCTAACCCTTCTTGTGGTACTTCTACTTCCACCTCATCTAGTAGTGATGGTTTCACTTGTGATGCCTCACTAATGGTTGAGAATGAGAACCTCAAGAAGGAGGTCAATAAGCTCACTCACACCTTGGCTAAGGCCTATGGTGGTGAGGACCGCTTGCTTATGTGCTTGGGTAGCCAAAGAGCTTCTCTCTACAAGGAGGGATTGGGCTATACCCCCAAGAAAGGCAAGGTGACCTTTGCTCCTCACAAGACTAGTTTTGTGAAGAACAATGGTTGGTTTTTCACTAGTTGCAAGCAAGTTGGTCATAAAGAGCACGAATGCAAGAACAAAAGCAAAAATGCTAATGTATCCTCCATTAAGCTTGATTCTTTCTATGTGCTTACTAAGGGTACAAATGGTGTGAAGGCTAAGTTCATTGGTAAACCATGGATGGGCTCAAAGAAGAAAGCCATTTAGGTACCAAAGAGCTTAGTGACTAACCTTCAAGGACCCAAGCAAGTTTGGGTATCTAAAAAGAATTGATCTTCTTTTGTACGTCAATTACAAAGCTAGAGGAAGGCATTGGGTTCTTGATAGTGGGTTCACTCAACACATGATCGGTGATGCAAGAATATTCAACTCAATCAACACCAATGGCAATGGTGGTTATGATAGTATCACATTTGGTGACAATGGCAAAGGCAAGGTCAAAGGGCTTGGTAAGATTGCAATATCCAATGACAAGAGCATATCTAATGTATTGTTAGTAGAGAGCTTAAACTTCAATTTGCTATCCATGGCTCAATTGTGTGATCTTGGATTCAAATGCATATTTGGGGTAGATAATGTAGAGATCATAAGTGTAGATGGCTCTAACTTGATCTTCAAGGGCTTTAGATATGAGAATCCATACTTGATTGATTTCAATGCTAGTGAAGCTAGATTATCTACATGATTGTTCACTAAGTCTAGCATGGGTTGGTTATGGCATAGAAGGCTTGGTCATGTTGGAATGAAACAATTGAATAGATTGGTTAAGCATGACTTGGTTAGAGGCTTGAAAGATGTTATGTTTGAGAAGGATAAGCTTTGTAGCTCTTGTCTAGCCAGCAAACAAGTTGGAAACACCCATCCTAAGAAAAGCATGATGAGCACTAGTAAAGCATTTGAGTTATTGCACATGGACTTATTTGGGCCAACACAATACACTAGCATAGGTGGTAACAAATATGGTTTTGTGATAGTGGATGATTACACTAGATACACAAGGGTATTCTTTCTAGTGGACAAAAGTGATGTGTTTGCAACATTCAAATCATTTTTCAAGGGCATTCACAATGAGTTTGAAACAACCATCAAGAGAGTTAGAAGTGACAATGGTAGTGAGTTCAAGAACACTAGAATTGATGAGTTATGTGATGAATTTGGAATTAGACATCAATTCTCGGCCAAGTACAATCCACAATCAAATGGCCTTATTGAGAGGAAGAATAGAACACTCATTGATATGGCAAGGTCTATGCTTAGTGAGTACAATGTGAGTCAATCTTTTTGGGTCAAAGCTATCAACATGGCTTGCTATTGTAGCAACCGTCTCTATTGTCACCTATTGAAAGAGAAGACACCATATGAGCTCTTGAATGGTAGAAAGCCCAACATTGCATATTTTCGGGTCTTTGGTTGCAAATGCTATATCTTGAAGAAAGGCACTAGATTGGGCAAGTTTGACAAGAAATGTGATGAAGGATTTCTACTTGGTTATTCCACTACAAGCAAAGCATATAGAGTTTGGAATTTGGATAGTGGTACCCTTGAGGAAGTTCATGATGTTGAATTTGATGAAACCAAGGGTTCACAAGTAGAGAATGAGAACTTGGAAGATGTTAGAGGCATTTAACTTTCAAATGCCATGAAGAACATGGATGTTGGTGAATTGAGGCCTAGATAAGTGAATGATGATGAAGATGATCAAGTACAGGTGCTCTCCAACTCAAATGTGCAAGATGATACAAATCAAGCTAGCACAAGTGGCTCTCATGACAATGAACAAGATCAAGTGGCTAGTACATCATCTCAACCCAATGATCAAGCAAGTGCAAGCAATCAAGTTCCAATCCTCCAACCAATCAATATTGCAAGGGATCATCCATTGGACACTATAATTGGTGATATTTCAAGAGGTGTGCAAACTAGATCAAGATTGGCTTCATTTTGATAGCATTTCTCATTTGTGTCATCCATTGAACCAAAGAAGATAGATGAAACATTGAAAGATGTTGATTGGGTGAATGCTATGAATGAAGAATCGAATAACTTCACAAGAAATCAATTATGGGAATTACTAGAGAGACCAAAGGGACACAATGTGATTGGAACCAAATGGGTCTTTAGAAACAAGCAAGATCAAGATGGGATAGTAGTAAGGAACAAAGCAAGATTGGTTGCACAAGGTTATACACAAGTTGAAGGTCTTGACTTTGGAGAAACATATGCCCTGGTTGCTAGATTGGAAGCAATAAGAATCTTGCTAGCCTATGCTTGCGCCCACAACATCAAGCTCTATCAAATGGATGTTAAGAGTGCATTTCTCAATGGTTATATCAATGAAGAAGTATATGTTGAGCAACCTCTCGGTTTTGAAGATGACAAGAAGCCTGACCATGTGTACAAGTTGAAGAAGGCAATGTATGGCTTGAAGCAAGCACCTAGAGCATGGTATGAGAGATTGAGGGACTTCCTACTCTCTAAAGGGTTCATGATGGACAAGGTTGACACCACTCTTTTCATCAAGAAGATTGGAAAGGATCTATTTGTGTTACAATCTTTGTTGATGACATCATATTTGGATCAACCAATCAAGACTTTTATGATGAGTTTGGAAAGATGATGGCTAAGGAGTTTGAGATGTCCATGATTGGAGAGTTGAGTTACTTCCTTGGTCTTCAAATCAAGCAATTGAAGAATGGTACATTTGTGAGTCAAGGCAAGTATATCAAGGACATGATCAAGAAGTTTGGCATGAGTGATAGCAAAGCCATTAGTACACCAATAGGAACAAATGGCAACTTGGATAGTGATGCAAGTGGCAATATGGTGGATCAAAAATTATATCGGTCTATGATTGGAAGCCTACTCTATGTGACTGCATCAAGGTCGGATGTCATGTTTAGTGTATGCATGTGTGCAAGATTTGAAGCCTCACCAAAAGAAAGTCATTTGAAGGCTACAAAGAGAATATTGAGGTACTTGAAGCATACACAAAATGTTGGTTTGTGGTATCCCAAAGGAGCAAAGTTTGAGCTAGTTGGTTACTCTGACTCGGATTATGTGGGATGCAAGGTTGAAAGGAAGAGCACCTCAAGCACATGTCAATTGTTGGGAAGATCACTTGTTTCATGGTCATCAAAGAAGCAAAATAGTGTTGCATTATCAACCGCCGAAGCTGAATACATATCCACCGGTAGTTGTTGTGCACAAATACTTTGGATGAAGCCACTTTGAGTGATTTTGGAATCTAGTTCAAGAAAGTGCCATTTCTATGTGACAATAAGTGTGCAATCAAGTTAACTAACAATCCGATTCAACATGCAAGATCAAACACATTGATGTCCGCCACCATTTCATAAGAGATCGACAAAAAGGGGACATTTGCATTGAGAGTGTAGGCACCAAAGATCAACTTGCTGATATATTCACCAAGCCATTGGATGAGAAAAGGTTTTGCAAGCTAAGGAATGAGTTGAACATATTGCATTTCTCAAATATGTGTTGATGCACCCCCCCACTTATATGGCATGCCTCTCCTTCGAGCAATCTAAGGTAAAAGTTGATTGGCATGGCATACATCCTTGCTAAGGACATGTTTAGTGCATCTAGACATCTTTTCATATTTAATAGGCTCATTCATGAAAATCAAGTGAGTTTGATGATTGTATGGTACCACTATTGCTTCTATGCTTATTTTGATCTAGTGGTAGCATATGACATGTTTGTGGGCTTATAAACATAGTGTTTGATCTAGAAAATGAGCTCTAAGTGTTTAACTCAACATGGTACAAGATAACCCTTATTTGGAGGTGTAAAGAAGCTTGTCCTTGGATCAAACCGAGTTAAATATCTTTGGCAGATGACCTAGATTAGACCAAATTTGGGAAAATGATCCTCACCCCATTGATTGACATTGATAATCTCAACCTATCTATATTTTGAACCTTTGTGGTCATTGATTACAAAGGGAGAGAAAAACAAAAATATTAGTGATACTAGTATATGAGGCGAAAAACAAAGATATTAGTGTGCTAAGATCATGAAAAGACAACAAAGGGGGAGAACTTGACATAGGGGGAGAGATATGACAAAGGAAAGGGATCAATTAAAATTTTGACCACACAAGTAGGGGGAGCAAGCTCATGAACTTGTATGGTGCACTTGAATGTGCATTTCATATGTTTGCTTGCATGGCACAAGTTTTAAATTTCAATATCCATGCTTGTGTGGTGTATGCTAGTTGTAGGTTTGAATGATGAAATGAAAATCTAGCATGCATAAGTTTATCTAGTGATTTCATTTCCAAGTGTTTCCAAGTGGTATAGAGCTAACCATGATGCTAAGGATGGTATATTGGTGCACTCCAATTGGTATCACGCTTTAAAGGTCCATCTTTTATACCTTAGCATCATTTGGTAGACATTGTCTCCTATATTTCCTATATAAGCATATGTGCAAGCTACAATCCAAACTCTTAGCATATATGTAGGGGGAGCAATAACTACCATATGCAGTTCATGAAACTTGTCCATATCTTTTTACACATGATAAATATGCTTGGACAAGTAACATGGATTCAATTGAATTTCAATTTATATCTTTGTGAAAGGGTTGTCATCAATTACCAAAAAGGGGGAGATTTAAAGCTCTAGTTTGGTTTTGGTGAATTGATGAAACCCTAAGTGCTAACCTAGTTCATCAAGTGATCATGAAATAGGTAGCACATTCCAAGTGGTGAAGCAAATGAAGATCATGACATGATGATGGTGATGCCATGGTGATGATCAAGTGCTTGGACTTGAAAAGAAGAAAGAGAAAAACAAAAGGCTCAAGGCAAAGGTATAAATGGTAGGAGTCATTTTGTTTTGGTGATAGAGACACTTAGTGAGTGTGATCACATTTAGGATTGACAGCCATACTATTAAGAGGGGTGAAACTCGTATCAAAATGCGGTTATTAAAGTGCCACTAGATGCTCTAACTCATTGCATATGCATTTAGGATCTAGTGGAGTGTTAACACCCTTGAAAATGTTTGTGAAAATATGCTAACACATGTGCACAAGATGATACACTTGGTGGTTGGCACATTTGAGCAAGGGTGAAGAAGATAGAGTTGTAAAGGTGTTAGTCACGCTGGTCACATAGTGACTGGACGCTGGTCTCAGTGGGACCGGTGCGTCCGGTCAAAGATACAGCAAAGACGCTAGCGTCGGTCTTCGACCAGATGCTGCGTCACTTGGTGACCGAACACTGACAAGGTACGTCCAGTACGGCTGATGTGGCAGTGCATAGAAGAGTCACCGTGTGACCAGACGCTAGGTGAGTCCGGTCGAGCATGAAAAGTCATCTCTGGATGCTTACTGGAAATGACTGGACGCAGAGGTCCAGCGTCCGGTCACTTCTCAGCAGCGCGTCTGGTCATCACTTGACCATTGGGATCGGGCACTTAGTATTTGAAGAGATGGGACACGTGGCACACATCGCGTGACCGGACGCTGAGGTCCAGCGTTCGGTCAATCTAACCGGTGCATCTGGTCGGCCCGTGTTCAGTGTAGTGAGGAGCCCAACGGCTCTATTTCATGGGGGCTTCTATTTAAGCCCCATGACCGGCTCAAGCTCACTCTCTTGGCCATTTGCATTGACATAGCAACCTTATGAGCTTAGCCAAAGCCCTCCCACTCATCTCCATCATTGATTCAATATCTTTGTGAGATTGGGAGAGAATCCAAGTGCATTGCTTGAGTGTTTACATCTAGAGGCACTTGGTGTTCGTGTTTCACTACAGAATTTGCTTGTTACTCTTGGTGGTTGCCACCACCTAGATAGCTTGGAGTAGCGAGGATAGTTGAGTGGAGGTTGGTGATTGTCTCTAGCTCTGATTGTGGTGATTGTGAGGGGTTCTTGACCTTTCCCCGGCGGAGAGCCAAAAGGTACTCTAGTGAATTGCTCGTAGCTTGTGTGATCCTTATCTTGTGTTGGTTGTGCGGCGCCCTATTGAGGGTTTGGCGTGTGATGCCAATTAGCGCGTGAACCTCCAAGTGAGTGAATCGCCACAACGAGGAGTAGCTTGCCGGCAAGCAAGTGAACCTCAGTAAAAATCATTGTGTTCATCATTTGATTCCAAGATGATTGGTCTTCATTGATATTGATTCTTATGATTGATTGGTTCACTCCTCGACGCGGCGGTATAACTATCTTGCTCTCTCTCTCTCTCTTTATATTACTGCAAACTAGTTATCAAGCTCTTTAGTGTAGCTAGTTGTGAGAGCTTATTAGTTTGGTTAGGGTGGCTCTTTAGTTAGCCTTTGAGAGCACACTAACTTAGTGTAGTGTCATAGCTATTGTGTGGATAGAAACTATATAAACTAGAATTGTGGTAGGTGGCTTGCCTTTTTAGTAGGCTAGCGTAACACTTGCTTCGCCTCATATTTGTCTAACCAGTTTGTTAAGTGTTATTGTAGAAATTTTTAATAGGCTATTCACCCCCTAGCCATTAGGACCTTTCAGTCGCCAAGTCTAGAATTTTGCTTCTATCGGTAAATGACGACAGGAAAAATATGTGTACCGATAGGGAATAAAATTTCCTATCGATGTTGAACCACCAGAAAAATAAACTCGTACCGACAGGAAATATTGGTTTTTCTATCAACGGAGCTGCGACAGGAGAATTACAGTTTTCCTATCATCCTCTCCCGACAGTATAATTATAACATACCAATAGGAAATAATTGCAGTCACTAGACCACGGAAGCACCTCATTTATTTATAATTTCATACGATATTAATGATAGTAGTATAGGCACAAACATGACATCTGGTTCTATAAGGTTTCCAACTAGAACACAAATATATTGCATCAATTTGTCATCATCCACATGCCATACATATAGATTAGATGCCCACGGTTGGCATCAACAACCACAAATTAAGATGCCCATAGGTCTTGCATCCATAGCTACAAAATTAAGATGTCCATAGGCCTTTCATCCACAGCTACATAAATAATAATTTCACAAAAGCATCAACTAGTTGATTGTCTTTCTCAAAAACTGGCATCAACTTGTTGGCTGCACCTTTACTATCTAAAGGTTAGAAGTGGCAACTATCAATAGCTTCTACAAACACAAAATGGCATTATCTGTTTGTGATGACTCCCACCTTTATGCATGGTTTCAGTTCAGTGTTTCCATTGCAGCTCTGTATGCGGCATTGTGATGACTCCCAAACGGTTTGCCACGGGCATTTTTCCAACCATTTAACCTTAAATCACGAAGTTGTTGTTTAGTGGGATCAGATTGGCTCTTCCACTCCTCTTTATCAAATTGTCTATATGTAGAAACAATACTCAACTCACATCAAAGGTTCAGGTTATTTGGGACAACACTACTCAAGTAGTTTGTATAACTTACATGAAGAAATCATCCATCTTAGGTATGTTTGTTAGTATGTACAAGAAAGCAAACTTGTACTCCTCATTTAAGAGGCTACAGATACCCCTTGGGCTGATGCATCGACCCGGGCATTTAAAAATTTCAAGGTCACATGTACCTTGAAATATAGATGAACCATCATCATATCGTGGCATCTTGTTTCTAATAGAAGGTGCACTAGATTTGAAATATAGACTAAGAAAATTTGTAGCCTCTTCAACTAGAAATGCCTCAATAATGCCAGCCTCAACACGTGCCCTATTTCTTACTTTCTTCTTAATTTTCTGGATAAACCTATGAAATAAGAGAACATATTACAAATAAAAAACTGATGGGCCTTAATTGATATGTAGATTTTTTTAGATTTACCTCTCATATGGATAACTCCAATGGGCTAGAACTGGCCCTCCCAATCGTGCCTCATAAGGCAGATGGATGATCAGATGTTGCATAACATTAAAGAATCCAGGAGGGAATACCTTCTCTAATTTGCAAAGAAGAACAGCAACATTCTATTCTAAAGAGCTAGCAGCATCTTTACTAAGTTCTTTGGCACACAATTGTCGATAGAAGTAACTAAGCTCAGCCAAAGAGTGCCATACATTATCTGGTACAAACCCACGGAACACAACAGGAAGCAATCTTTCAATAAAGATGTGGTAGTCGTGACTTTTTAGGCCAAGAATCCTCTTATGTTGCAAGTCCACACCATGCCTAATGTTGTCTGCATATGCACCAGGAAACTTCCATTCTTTGAACCATTGGAGAATGATTGGCTTGTCATCTTTGTTAATGTAGAATGGAGCTCTAGGCTTGTCCCACTTCCCATTGTTCTTTTGGACTAGATGGAACGAAGGTCGGTTACAAATCATAGCTAAATCTAGCCTAGCTTTCACATTATCTTTGGTCTTACTACCTATGTCAAAGCATGTATTCCATATGGCTTCACTCATATTCTTTTCATTGTGCATCACATCAATATTATGTGGAAGAAGTAACTTAGAGAAATATGGAAGCTGCCTAAAGCAAAGTACATGTGTCCAATTGTGCAAATTACCAAAGGTGTCATCACCTACAAATCTGGTCATGTTGGCCTGGAGTTCCTCCCCTATCAACCTCCTAGGTGGCTCATCCAATACCCTTGTGTTCTTACAAAATGCATTAGCTTGTTTCCTAAACACATGATCCATAGGCAAGAAGCGCCTATAACAGTCAAACTAACAAGCCTTATGACCATTATGGAGTTGGAAACCTAGGTAGCCATATCCACATGGGCATGACAATCTACCATGGGTGCTCCATCCAGCGAAGTCTCCATATGCCATGAAGTCATGTACAGACCAATGGTATGATGCCTTCATTTTGAAGCTATGTTTTATGGAAGCATCGATTGTGTCAACCCCTTCCCACAGTGTTTTAAATTCATCAACTAAGGGCTACATTAGAATGTTCAAGTTTTTACCAGGATGCTTAGGGCCAGGAACAACAAGGGAAAGAAATATATACTCTGGCCTTAAGAGTGTTCCAGGAGGTAGATTTAATGGTGTCACAAAGACTGGCCGACATGAGTACGGGGCAGCACCTATACCAAATGGTGTGAAACCATCAGTTGCTACAGCAAGCCACACATTTCTTCTATCCCTTGCAAACTCTGGAAAGTCTTCATCAAATTGCTGCAAAGCTTCTCCATCACAAGGGTGCACCATCTTACTAGACGTTGATGGCACTACGCCAAATTTGCACATCACTGCCGGCATCATCACTGCCGGATTTGTGAGAACCGATAGTGATGTACCTTCACTGCCGGCTATAAGCTTGAAAAAGAAAAAATGATTGGGGCTGGGCTAAAACCAGCAGTGAAGGAACACATCACAGCCGGTTTGTGGCTTGAACTGGCAGTGTTTTGGCGGGCACTCATCACTGCCGGTTCAAGCCAAGAGCCAACAGTGATTTTGCTCTATCATTGCCGGTTCTAGCCAAGAACCGACAGTGATAAGCCTACAACACAAAAAGGCTACAACCATCCTCTCCTTCCTCCTCTCTTCCATCCCGAGAACAGAGGCACGCGTTTGGACCCTTCCCACCATTGTTGCGGCTGCTCTTCACCATGAAGCTAGTGCTTGGATTTTAAAGAATGGCTTTATCTTTTTGCTTTAAGGTTAGTAACAAACATCCACTCCTTTGATTTTGTTGCTTAATTAGCTTCGTTTTGATGGCTACATTACTTGATTCTCATTCTAGTTCTTTCTCCATTCTAGAGAGCACTTTTCCAATTGGACATTTGTGCAAGGCTCAAATTGTGGTGAATCCATCATCCAAAAGGTTGGTGTCTATGAACACATTTAAATTCCTAGCTAATTATTCCATGGTGGTCAAGATCATCATTGTTAGTATGTGATGCTATAATTAGTTCTTAGAAGTAGAGTATAATAGTTATTCTTCAATATTGTGCAATAATTGTTTTTTACTATGATTTTCAATTTATAGGGCCAGGGCTACCAATTTTAATTTTTTAATAATTAGTGTACAATAATGTTTTCCAAAAATGGTACTTTTGAGCTACAATTGTTGTTCATGAACTCGATTTCTTATTAATTCTTTGTAATTACTATCTCAGTATTTTTTTGTGTAGAGATGGATCGTCAGTGGATGCATCTGTCCCGAATAGACAAGCGGTACATGCATGGCATCAGCCAGTTTATTACCGATGCCAAAGCCCATGCTGGGAATGGGAACCCTGTCTTCTGCCCATGCAAAGATTGTAAGAATCATAGGAATTTTCATCAAATTGAGTCTATATGATCGCACTTGATTACCAGGGGGTTCATGCCAAACTATACGATATGGACTATGCATGGCGAGGTTGGTGTGAATGTTCTGCAGGAAAACGATGATGATGTGGACATGCCTGACGTAGCCATCCACGATGCTGACGAGGAACCAGGTGTCAACATGGAACCTATGGCCATAGTTAATAATGTGTTTAGGAACACGCTAGCTGATGACACCGAGGATAACGATGGCATTTCTCAGCTGCTATGTAATGTAGAGACCGGATGTCTTAGTGAAAGACAGCTAAGAAAGCTAGAGAAAATGAGACAAGATGGCAAAACACCATTGTATAGGAATTGTCCAATAAGCAAACTGGAAGCCGACATCATGCTCTTAGAGTTCAAATCGACAAACGGATTGAGCGATAAAGGCTTCGATCAGTTGTTAGGTATAATAAGGAAAATGCTCCCAGAAAAAATGAGTTGTCAGAAAAGACATACTTGGCCAAGCAAATGATCTGCCCCATCGGCCTCGAGGTTGAAAAAATCCATGCGTGTTCCAATGATTGCATATTGTACTGTGGAGAAAAATACAAAGACTTGGACAAGTGCCCCAAGTGTGAAGCTCCATGGTACAAGGAAGGGCCGTCAGATAAGGGTACCAAAACCAGAGGAGGTCACGTAAAGGTCGTTTGGTATTTCCCTATAGCTCCCCGGGTGCATAGGCTATTTGCATGTGCAAAGTCAGCCAAGCTGTTGCGCTGGCATGGCGAAGAGCGTAAGAAAGATACAATGATGAGGCACCCCACCGATGGGCATGACTGGAGGACTGTCAATACTATGTTCTATAAGGACATCGGTGGAGAGGTAAGGCACCTTTGGTTTGCTTTGAGCACAGATGGGATGAATCCTTTCGACCAGGTTAGAAGCAATCATAGCACCTGGCCAGTGACGCTCTTTATATACAACCTTCCACCTTAGGTCTGTATGAAGAGGTCATACATCCAGATGCCACTACTGATCCAAGGGCTAAGACAGCTTGGGAATGACATCGATGTGTTTCTAGAACCAATGATCGATGAACTAGTGGAGATGTTTGAAAAGGGTGTGTCGGATGTTTGGGACGAGTAAAAAAAGGAACATGTCACGATCAAGGGAGTACTTATCGTTACAATCACCGACCTACCAGGTCGAGGTTCGTTGTCCTGAGAGAAGACAAAAGGCTATACTAGATGTGTAGAGTGCTTGGACGACACTGATGCGGTAAATCTGCCAAATAACTCAAAGATAGTTTATATGGGACACCATAGGTTCCTACCTAAGGATCACCCTTACCATAGGAACAAAAAAGATTTCAACGGTGCTATTGAGAAACGCTTAGCTCCAAAATATCGAGACGGGCCTGCGATACTTCGAGAACTCAACAAACTAGAGGTTGTCCATGGGAAGGGGGACAATGCAGTAGCAGCACCTGATGGGAGCATTTGGAAGAAAAAATCGGTTTTCTAGAAACTACCTTACTGGCCATTTCTGAGTGTATGCCACTATCTTGATCCCATGCACATCACTAAAAATGTGTGCGCTAACACTCTTAACACCTTGATAGACACCGGGGGGGGGACATCGAAGGATTCACTAGCCACATGCCTAGACATGCAACACTTGGGAATCAGGAAGGAGCTGCATCACATGGAGCTAGAGAATGGCCAGTTTGAACTTCTGGTTGCGTCATGGACATTGAAGAAGGAAGAAAAGCGTGCGCTTATTTCTTTCTTCAATGAACTCAAAGTCCCGATGGGCTACTGTGCGAACCCAAAGAGGCTAGTGAACATAAGAGAACTCAAGTTCAACTATGGCCCTATGAAGGCCCATGACTATCATATCATTATGACTCAGCTGCTCCCTGTTGCCCTGTGTGGTATCCTCCACCCAAAGGTCCGTGCCCCAATCATAAAGCTTTGCTCGTTCTTCAATGTGATCTCAAAAAAGGTCATTGATGTGTCCATGCTAAAGCAGCTGCAGCAGGACATATCTGAAACTCTCGTTAGGCTTGAGATGCATTTCTCGCCGACTTACTTTGATATCTCATTGCATCTGCTCATTTATCTTGTTGACTAAATTAGAGCCCTTAGGCTAATGTACCTGCATCAGATGTTTCCTTTTGAAAGATTGATGAAAGTTTTCAGAAGGTATGTTAGGAACAGATTCAGGCCAGAAGGGGGCATGGTTGAAGGATGGTCAACGGAGGAGGCCATTGAGTTCTGCACATATTATATGGACATCAAAAGGGTCGGAGTTCTAGAATCTCATCATGAGGAAAGACTATGTGGTAAAGAAATGATTGGGGAGAAATCTGTTATAGTAGACGACCCTATTTCTTTCAGACAGGCACAATTCACTGTTCTCCAGCAAGCCGAGGGTGTGATGCCATACATTGATGAGCATAGGCAATCGATGCAAACTCTGTATCCGAGCAAGTTACAGGCTTGGCTAGATAAAAAAACATAAGGAAGAATTTGTCAACTAGTTGCAACGTCGCTTGCTTGGAATAAAGTTGGGTAATCAACTGGATGCCTTAGCCAATGGGCCTTCGGGTACACATCTTAAGTACCAAGGGTATGAGATCAATGGATTCACATTTTACACAAAAAAGCAAGATGGAAAGAACACATACCAAAATTATGGTGTTTGTTTTGATGCTCACGACAAGAACAGCAACGTGCAGGCGACATACTATGGTTTCATAGAGGAGATATAGGAGCTAGCCTATGGTCCGTTGAAGGCAGCTTTTTTCGCTGCCAGTGGGTCCGGCTCGAGGAAATCAACATTGACAGCGAAGGGTTCACTACTGTTGATCTCACTAAGACCGCATACAGAGACGACCCCTTCGTCCTTACAAGAGATGTTATGCAAGTCTTCTATGCAAGAGACAACAAGACAAAAGGAAGGCTAAAAGTAGTCCTAGAAGGGAAAAGGAAGATTGTCGGTGTCGATGGAGTGACGGACGAAGAAGACTACAGGGGCTATCAGGAAATGCATCCATTCGGGGTGAACGTAGCCCTACCTATCCTTCAAGATGGTGACGAACCTGCTTACGTATGAATTGATCACAATGAGGCCCTCATTGTTGATGCACCTAAAGATAGTTAGATTATTATTAACTATGTAATCATTATGCAGACGTTGTATTAGTAATTTGCGCTGAATATTTAATTTATATTTTGTGCGCATCTCTATAATTTAATTATTGACTATGTAATCAAATATTAAGATGATGTTCACAAACACTATTATTTGATAATTATAGACCATTAATTAATTATCATAGAATTAAAGAATCAAGACATAAATTTTTGTGTTATTTTAGAATATAAACTAACTGTGTTATTTCTATTAATAAATAAATAAAGAAAAGCAAACTAACCGAACTCCCTATCCTAGCTCAGCGGTTAAGGCCACGCACTCTATACTCTGAGACCCTCGCTCGAATCCCAGGTGGGCCAAACTTTTTTTATTTTGCATTTATTATTTAGTAGTGCATTACGATGGGATAAAAGAAACAAATAAAACCATTCTAACCGAACTCTCTATCCTAACTCAGCGGTTAAGGCCGCGCACTCTCGACCCCGTGACCCGCGCTCGAATCTCAGGTGGGCCAAACTTTTTATATTTTTTACAAAAAGGCTGCGATGGCAGGCTCCAAACCGATAGCGTTTTTTTTATATTTTGTTTTACCTAAAGTTGGCGGTAGACCCTTCACTGTCGGTTTTGGTTTTAAAACCGGCAGTGATAGCTTCTATCACAGTCGGTTGCTCAAACTGACATAGAAAGCACCATTCACTACCAGTTTTTAAACTAAAACCGACAGTGATGTGTAGATGCTCCTCCATGCCAATAGTGCTCCCATGACCACAATAGTTGGAACACTGCTCCCACCTACCCCGACAACTTTAGTTCAGAAATAAAAAGTACCATGACTGCTAACCCCTATAAAATGGCCCTCGGCTAGGAGCTAGCCTCTCCATGCATGTTGGTTTCAGCCAGGCCTTATCAGCCATGATATAATATTTTCCTCTCACAACAAACCATAGATATCATTATGCATCGTAGTCCACAAAAATGGTGCACACATGTAAGGTCTTTGTTATCGTATATGTAACTTATTTCTAATTTTTTGTAATTTTTTTATGTATTTCATTACTATCTAAATAAATATATCGTTCTTGTTAAAACTTTCCCACTGTAGTATCTAAATAAATATATCCTTTATATATATGCACCTTCAATGTCGGTTCTATTTAGAAACCGGCAGTGATAGCCACCTTCATTGTCGGTTCTACTTAAAAACCGGCAGTGATGTCCATGCCCCCCTATATAAAACAAACTGTCGGTCACATACTTTGATCCCACCCACCCACAAACTCTCTCAGTCTCATTTCTCACATTTCACTCTCACTTCTTAAGACATCCACTCTCTCTCTCTACATGATTTGGTCATGGCTCCTACATTTTTCAATGGTATTGATATGTTGTCTTCTCCAATATTCTATCTATATTCATTTGATCTATATTTATATTCATGTTTCTTCGCATTCTATATTTATATATATTCTTATTCCTTGCATTCGATCTATATTTAATTATGTTGCCACATTTTACTTGGAAGATTTTTTTGTGTATATATTTGATGTTCATATTTTTTTTTTGCATTTTATCGATCAGGTGGTATGAACAACGGACCTCCCCCAGCACAAGAACCAGGTTTCCACCTTGGCGATGAGCCATTCGCTCCTAATGTGGTCATTCCACGGTTCCCTGTTCCAGCTATTATATGAAATATTTTCCAACATCTTTTGTTTTTTTATGCTAACAAATAAGTGTAATTAGTTTAATATCATTGTTGCATGCATATATGTCACAGACTATATCCCCAATAGATTGGCTGCGAACAGCACTTAGCTAGTTCTTTATCTCAAACATCATCGAGAACACGGCATCTAATGCAAGTGGTCGGCTATGGACGTGTGAACTCAGTTTTTTCATCCCTACGAGGGGTTCAAATCATCAGAACCATATCAATGGGACGGGAATACAGAGCCCGGACGTGATAAGCACCTAATTAAGTGTCATGTGCATCTGTTTAGAGGCACTTCGACGCATTTGCTATGATGTGCCTGATTTCTCGCACTTCAAGGCACTTGCTTTGAATGCTGGTGATATCCCCGTCCCGCAAGCAAGCGAATGGTTTGCAAGCTACAACCATGCGGATGTGGTAAAATGGTCACTTATACCTGAGTCGTGGTTATTTGTTGTTTATTATTGTAATAACATTCTCTAATTTTTTTTCTTTTTCTCCACATGCAGATTGCTCTACAGGACCTTACCTATGTTGCATGTGGCTTGTGGGCCGTTCTAGACCAAGCTACGGAGCAACTCGGGTACGATTAGGACTTCTACAATAGAAACCTCGGCCAGCTCACTATAGAAGGATGCCAGTACTGCATGAGGATTACTAACAGGGGCAGTGGTCATTCAGTAGGTTACATCTATGGCCGACCATTCTTTCGGTATTGTGAGGCACGAGAGAGTGCACTCATACGGGCATTGGACTTCATCGATACAAACGGATACATAATCTGTGACATCAATTACCATATATGGCTACAAAGGCATGTTAGTGTGCGTGGCCCGATCGATCTCGGCAGTGATTCCGATAGTAATTAATGTTTATTTAGCTAGGTTTTCAAGGTCGTAGTTTAATTGGGTTCTAATTTTAATATGTACGGCTTTGTGTGTTTAATTATTGTCATACATGTAATTCGTGTAATATTTGTTGGGCAATTAGAAATATACATTCCGGTGTCGTATTGGTCTCAAAATTATTCTCAGGCTTGCATGTGCCACGTGTGAACGAAACACCAAGTTTGGGATTTTCTAGAGATGGTTTGCTACTTTCTGACGTTTAATTGAATTTCTGCGCGACGAGACTGTTTAATTATAGGTTGAACTGAGTCTACCCATGAAAAGATCCAAAATAGTGCCAAACTTTTACACAGGCTCTAATGTGCCCAAGGGATAAGAATTTTGTGGAGGTGGATAAAAAAATCTATTGGATCCAAGATGAAATTCACCCTCTTTTTGTCTCATTTGGCACAAAGAAAAATATAATAAATAAAAATGATCAGAAAAATCTAAGATCCTATGTAGAGTCTTAATTTAGGTGTACATTCTTGCCAAAAAAATTTTAAGCCATTCGACATAGGCAGATTATATATGCTTCACAGAGGTACATGTGCCCTTTCATAGAACCTTAACTATACACATAGGTTATCAAGATTTCTATGGTTCATAGACATTCCGGTGTCGTATTGGTCTCAAAATTATTCTTAGGCTTGCACGTGCCACATGTGAAGGAAACACCAAGTTTGGGATTTTCTGGAGATGGTTGCTACTTTCTGAGGTTTAATTGACTTTCTGCGCGACGAGACCGTTTAATTATAGGTTGAACTAAGTCTACCCACGAAAAGATCCGAAATGGTGCCAAATTTTTACACAGGCTCTAATGTGCCCTAGGGATAAGAATTTTGTGGAGGTGGATGAAAAAATCTATTGGGTCCAAGATGAAATTCACCCTCTTTTGTCTCATTTGGCACAGAGAAAATATAATAAATAAAAATATGATCAGAAAAACCTAAGATCCTATGTGGGGTCTTAATTTGGGTGTACATGCTTGCTAAAAAAATTTTAAGCCATTTTGACATAGGCGAAGTATACATGCTTCACAGAGGTACATGTGCCCTTTCATCGAACCATGACTATACACATAGGTTATCAAGGTTTCTATGGTTCATAAGAATTCTAGTATCGTATTGGTCTCAAAATTATTCTCAGGCTTGCACGTGCCATGTGTGAACGAAACACCAAGTTTGGGATTTTCCAGAGATGGTTTGCTACTTTCGGGGTTTAATTGAATTTTCACGCAACGAGACCATTTAATTATAGGTTGAACTGAGTCTACCCACGAAAAGATTCAAAATGGTGCCAAACTTTTACACAGGCTCTAATGTGCCCTAGGGATAAGAATTTTGTGGAGGTAGATGAAAAAATCTATTGGGTCCAAGATGAAATTCACCATCTTTTGTCTCATTTGGCACACAGAAAAATATAATTAATAAAAAATAATCAGAAAAACCTAAGATCCTGTGCGGGGTCTTAATTTGAGTGTACATGCTTGCTAAATAAATTTCAAGCCATTTCGACATAGGCGGAGTATACATGCTTCACAGAGGTACATATGCCCTTTCATCGAACCATGACTATACGCATAGGTTATCAAGGTTTCTATGGTTTATAGGCATTCCGGTGTCGTATTGGTCTCAAAATTATTCTCAGGCTTGCACGTGCCACGTGTGAACGAAACACCAAGTTTGGGATTTTCCGGAGATAGATTGCTACTTTCTGAGGTTTAATTGAATTTTCGCGCGACGATACCGTTTAATTATAGGTTGAACTGAGTCTACCCACGAAAAGATCTGAAATAGTGCTAAACATTTACACATGCTCTAATGTGCCCTAGAGATAAGAATTTTGTGGAGGTGGATGAAAAAATCTATTGGGTCTAAGATGAAATTCACCCTCTTTTGTCTCAATTGGCACACAGAAAAATATAATTAATAAATAATGATCAGAAAAACTTAAGATCTTGTGTAGGGTCTTAATTTGAGTGTACATGCTTGCCAAAAAATTTCAAGATATTTCGACATAGGAATACATATGCTTCTATTTATTCAGTATATAAAAGAATTTTTTTAATATATACAAACATCACTGTCGGTTTCAAAAAATCAGCAGTGATGAGAAGAAACCGACAGCCCTCGGGTTTGAGCTCAGGTCTTGGGCTATAGAGTTCAGACACTTAACCATTGCGCTAGTATAGGATATCTGCCAAGGTTTATTTATTTTATCTTTTTTACCTTTAGACCGCTTAATAAATTATAAAATTAAACCAAAAAATTAGGCTGCCTAGGATTCGAACTCGGGTATCGGGGGCTAAGTTGCGGGGTCTTAACCGTTGAGCCAGTAGGAGGTATTCGAAAGAAGTGGAAAAGATAAGTTACTTATGCTATAACCGCTACATGGAAATCACTATCGGTTTAAAGAATGGTCCAGCAGTGATGTACACCCATCACTGTCGGTTCCTACTTAAAACTGGCAGTGATGTACCCCCATCTCTATCGGTTTCTAATTAGAACTGGCAGTGATGAGGTCTGGTATAAAAGGCCGCCGCTGGTTGAAATTATCTAAATTTCAAGCCTGCGCCAACCGTTCCCCGCGCTCCTCTTCTTCGACGCCGATGCCCATGCACCGCCCCATGTCGAAGCACCCATCCACCACCCCCTGTGTCGTCGTTCCTAGCCCCGTGCTCCTCTTCTTCAATGCCGAGGCCCGTGCACTGCCCCACGCTGGAGCAACCATCCACCGCCCCCCGCGTCGCCATTCCCAGCCCCGCGCTCCTCTTCTTCGACACCGACACCCGTGCACTGCCCCATGCCGGAGCACTCCCCACATCGTCCACCGCTCAACGCCGGAGCACTGCCGAGGCCTTCAGGAGCACACGCAGATAGCTGCCTTCCCACCCCCATGGTGAGTGCATGGCTCACTGCCCGCTAAGTGTTAGATGAAATGCCCCATGGTTGTTGTCTTCCCAATAGCAGTCGATTCCTATTCAATTGAGTTACATGCTGTTACTCCTTGGTTTAGCTATCCTTATATATACATGTTGTTACATAAACCAATTAGTTTTTCCCTGAAGAGATTATGCTACCTACTGATTTGTTGAGGACCTAGTAATCATGGCCCTAAACTGTTTAAGCACCATTGGTGTTATTTGCATGTTGTCGCAACAAATTATTCCCTCGAGTCACAGCTAAGTGACCTTTTGCACTGTGTGTAGTCTAAGTATTTAAACATTGATCATCAACACCTCTTGACATAGTTAGATTGAATATGTGACAATGATATGAGCATATCTGTCTCAAATAGTAGTTGCATAATGTTATGATATCTCTGTACTTTGTAATTATTGCAAGCAATGGAAACTAGTAGTCAAACATATTATTAGACTTTGCATTAAACATATTATATATATATATATGAACATATGCTATTAGTAGTTGTCCGAGGCCAAAACTAACCACGATCGTGTCACAGCCATGACTCATCATTGCCTGTTACCCCGTCACCAAAGAACTGATCGGCAACAAGAAGCGGCTGATATCGCTGGGACGGGAGAGCCGCATGACCCGACAAATGGTGACGGTGTCAATCAGGTCGGTGAGAACGAGCAGCCATGGACCCCGTCCGGCCAGCTCGATCTAGGTCAAAATGACCAAGATGGCCAGGTAACTTTGGTATCATGTCACTATGTAGCCACACACGCTAATCAATTGAGAGGGTCATAGATTACTTGGTGTCTCTAGCAAGAGCCTCTACTGGCCGAGGAGCCAGAGGGTTCGGGTAGCAGGAAGGCCAGATCCGAGTAAGGCGTGTCAAAGATTCCTGTTGGTAGGAATGCACACTAGCACATTACTGAGTTCGATGAATTCGGGAATCCACTCTCACCGCCTATAGCTTTGACCAAATACAAGACTATCCTCGGGTTACTTGTTAGGGACTTCATCCCAACTAAGTATAGGAAGTGGATTGGGAAAGATGATGACCGGTGGAGGGTTCCCGAAAGCGAGAAGGATTACATATGGGATGTCAAGATCCCAGAGTATTTCACTTTTCCAGCCGAGTATAACAGGGAGTTAGTCAACAAAAAAGCAAAAGAAATCATGGAGACATGCTTCAAGAATTTCAAGGGGACATTGTACAAGAATTTTGTCCTCTAAAATAAAGAGCCAGATTTTGATGGTGGACAGTTTAACAAGCAGAAGGACTTCTGGCAGGATTTCGAATACAGGTTATCTGAGGAGTACTTAGAACTGAGCAGGAAGAATAAGAAGAATTCACAAAAAGTGACGAATCCTCATCATCTCGGCTCTCGTGGCTACGCCAAAAAGATGCCAGAATTTGAAGCAGAACTTCAAAAGATGGATCGCCTTGCTGAGGAAGGCGTTCAGGTTGAGACCGCCGATTAGGAGCCCAGATCGGTATTATACTGTATGGGGAGAAATGTACGGCACGCCGAGGACGGGAGCTTTAGCTCCTCAAATCAACCCATGAGAAAACTCATCCAGAGGATCTCCTAGGTAACTGAGGAGGTGAGGCAAGGGACTCGCACTTCTAATAGGGAGAAAGATGTGCTCACCCAAGCACTCGGAACCAAGGAGGACCCTAGTCACACTAGAGGAACCGGTGTTGTTCCTTAGAAACTAGCATTCCCCCAAGAATCTAACACTTACCAGAGCTGCTCGAGGGGTACAGCGGAACATGAGGTAGAGTATTTGAGGAGACTAAAAGAGATGGAAGACAGAATGAAAGCATGGATTGAGGCGACCGTTGAAGCGTGAGTCGAGCAAATTTTATTGTCTAAGGGGTCAGTAGTACCACAAAACCCTACTCCTAGTGCCTTTAGCCCACAGTTTAGGGGTCGCAGCAGCTGTGGATCGACCCCGCTCGATGAAGAAGAGCCGAATGTGCCTCATCTGGTGGACAACATCACTGAACCCGTCCATGTCAGGTTGTACATCTATCAGGATTGGACAAAGGACAAGGTGGCGCTCGGCCAGGCCTGGCCTGCGGGAGACGGGACAATTAATGGCCGCCCAATTCCACTGGGGTATGCTCGTGTCACCATTGACAGAATACTTGATAAGAAGTATAACAAGATACCCATTGAGTACCCTGTAGCGGAAGACAGATCGAAACTTGGTCAAAACAAGGGCTCTCAAGTCGCCTAGCGCAAGCGCTTCATTAAGCTTGACCATCAATTGTCCTCTGATGATGAGGATGACTACGAGTCTTCGCCCACCCGTGATGATCACTCACCATCTCCCAACAGAGATCACTCTCCTCCTCATCCGGAACCATCACCCCCGAGAAGACAGAGGTCTCCTTCTATTCCTCCTCGTTCGACTCCATCTTCATCAGCCCTGAGAAAAGAGACTCCTCCTCCTCCTCCACCTCCTCCTCCATCTTCATCAGTGTCGGGAAAACAGAATTCTCGTCATCATCCTCCTCCTCCACCTCAGCCCAAAACAAGATCAAGGACATCCTCGCAGTCGCAGAAAAGGTCCTTAGATTCGGTCACTAATGCTCCCAAAGTGGACCAACAGAAAAGAAAAAAGTCGTTCAGTGGCAGCGTTACCACCTTGATGAAAGAAAAATTTATAGCACACATCTCGAAGGAAGATTATGTTAGTTTCTTCAATCTATGTGCCTCACTGCCTCCATTTTTGTTGAAGTCCAAATTCGAAAGGCAAACACAGAATAAATATGCTACAACAAGAGACAAAGAAATACACAATAAAGATTTAAGGAACATTATGAAGTTAGTCGAAGACAACCCTGATTTAACCATGGAAGAGGCCACGAACATCTATTATGATGTACAAGGGACGGGAACATTGGCAATGAAGTATGAAAGGGGCAATCTTTTGGTTCCCGATCATGACTATAAAAATCTAACAACATATATGCGCCAGTTACATGAATATTACATGGCTCAAGCAACAGAGACGGATGACTTTGGTTTTTAGGTTATTATACGTTCGCCACATGTTTTCCAATATCCTGAAGAAGAGAAGTTCGATGTTGAGTGGGAGTGCTTGTTCCAGCTATACCAGAAACGTTCTCTCGATGTTCAAATGTTGACACTGTGGACTATGTAAGTACCCTACATGCACAATATTACAATTAACTACTCTCCCGAGACATAAATTATTAACTTTTGAGCACTTCCCATGATTTTATGTAGGTGTATAGCAAAATTTTGCATTCTAAAAAGCAAATGGGATTACATAGGCTTCTTGGACCCCCATGCGAGTCAATGAGAGGACATGTCTATGCCTCTATGGATGTGACGTGGAAGACCTGAAACAGAGATTGATTGCTGTTTTCGATAAATTCACGATGAAGAAGAAAACCCACATACTTCTAGCCTACAATTGCGAGTATGTGTTCTCGGCTTTTAATTTTATGCTTCTTTTTCATTAAGATTATTCGATAATTAGGATTCTGTGATTGCAGCAACCATTTTGTCTTCATTTGTGTTAATCTTGCCAAAAATCTGCTCGAGGTGTGGGACTCGAAGGAAAAAACATTTCATCATCTGGATGCACTGGTGGCAGTGCTGAATTAGTAAGCGATCCTAATAACTATTATTTTCTAATCACACATACCGCTTTCTAATGTTTCTCCTTTTAATGTTGCTCAGTGTCCGAAGAAGACATATCGGTGGGACACCGATCCCATTCAAGGTTGTCGAAATAGAGAGGAAGTACCTATCACAGCCGGCGGGAAATAATGAATGTGGGTTTTATGTAATATGGGCAATGCTTCGCTACATCGGTGGGAAATCAGAAGAAGCCGATAAGTTAGTGTGTATAATCCTCATTTTATTTATGTCTGTTAATAATTCAACAAAATGATTTACTGTTCCTCTTTGAATATCATCTTTTTTGAACGACAGCACAAGAAATATAAGCATGAAAGGTTGCTAGACATGGAGATCGTCGCACTACAATCGAAGCTGGCAAAATTCATCTTAGCCGAGGTATTGGAAAAAGATGAAGTATTTTCCATTGCACAATCCGTGAAGTACAAGGACCAGTATGGCCTAGAGCGGCTCGCCAGATTATTGTAAGAAATCCGAGAAGCATGTGTGAAGTCCAAGAACATTTCTTTTTTATTTTGAGGGATCGAGATGTGGATAAGAACATTTGAATTGTAATTGTAACATTTGTAATGTTTAATATTGATGGACATATCGTCTACGTAGCGTATATAAAGCGAAACCCAATTCCACCAAAAAAATATAAATTAAAATAAATTATAGAACAATAAAATACGAACGGGCCATCACCGTCGGTTAGCAACAAACCATCAGTGTTGTCATAACCATCACTGTCGGTTAGAAGCAAACCGACAGTGTTGGCTTGCTCAACACTGCCGGCTTGAACCATGAACCGACACTGATAGTTACGATAACATTGTTGGTTTGATCCATGAACCGACACTGATATTTACTACAACACTGTCGGTTTGATCTATGAACCGACAGTGTAGGGTTGCTCGACACTGCTGGCTTGAGCCAAGAACCGATACTCTTGAAGCAACTGTCACTATCGGTTGGCACTACAAACTGACAGTGTTGTTCAACTGGACACTGCCGGGTGGAGCCAGGAACCGACACTGTTTCCTATAGATCAGTGTCGATTTTTAAGGACCGGCTATGATGTCAACCCCCCATCACTGTCAGTATGCCACTGTCGGTTCAAAATCCAGCAGTGAAGTTGGTTTTTGAACCGCAGTGATGTCCAGAACTGGGGTAGTGTGGACTAGGTGCCCTCATTAGCTTGGCTGTATCCACATATGCATACAACCTTTGCAGCCTCTCTGTGATGGGTAGGTACCGCCGAACTTTGCATGGAACCTTTGTTTGGCGGCCTTCCTCATACCGGTTGGCACCACAAACATCACATATCTCTTTACTTGTGTCATCTTTGTAGAAGACCATGCAATTGTTATAACAAACATTAATTTTCACATACGGCATGCCAAGACCCTGTAGTAGTTTCCTAGATTGGTAGAAGTCATTAGGTAAATTAGAATCTGGATGAAGAAGTTCTTGTATTATGCCTATGATATCATCATATTCAGCAATTGACATGTTGTGTCATGACTTTATGGCAAGCGAGCGAGCCACAGCAGATAACCTAGAGTGTGTTGTCTTCTCATGCACCAACTCACTTGCACTATCAACCATCCTATAAAAAGCTGTGGCAAATGGTGTTGGTTGCTCATCTACTATAGGTGGATTGTCCCTAGCTAGATCAATCAACATTTGATCCATTCGATCAACCTCATCAAAACTCTCCCCATTTGCTATGCTATCACCTTCATCATGCCCAATATGAGTCTCCCCATGCTCCGTCCATGTTTCATAGCCTTCCCTAAAACCATGCTTGCACAAGTGCATCTCTATAGTATCCCTTTTGAGGCTGAAATAGTTTCGGCACATGGCACAAGGACACTTGATGGTGTCATTTGTAGCTACCTCCATATTGGAAAATGCATGGCCCAAGAATTGAGTGGTTTGATTAATCCATTCACTAGAGGGCGCTTTACCACGCTGCCAGCCACTATACATCCAATTGCGGTGTGACATATTAACTAGCTTTATTTGAAAGATTAAAATTAGTAGGCATCACATTATTTTTATGTTGTAGTGTTTTAGAAAAAACAAGACAAACACACAAAGTAACAAGCAGATCCATAGAGCACCTCAATCAAAGCACACAATATCAAATTTAACCAAGCACATCACTTTTCTACTGATTTTTTGACACATTAACTAACCATCAACAAAAATATTCATCTGTTAAGATTAAAAAAGAGTGAACTAAAGCTACATGCTTCTCCATACACTCTGTGTAACTCTCAATACATAGTGCTGAAACCCTAGTTCATTTCCATCGATACCTCAAACATGTTGCAGATCATATAAATTGTACATTTTACTTATTCAATAGGCCAATTAACTGCAGCAAAACGAGAAAGAAACAATGCTTACACTTTGAGGTGGAAGTAGCAAAATCTGAGTCGATGCTACAGGCTGCTCTGGCTCCTTCGCTGGGGGCTACTTCAGCTCCTTTGCTATGTTTCTCCTCCACCTAGGGCTCCACCACGGGCTCCTCTGACTGTAGATTCGTGGTGACAAACACCTCCACAAGCAGATCTGGGGATTAGGGTTATGGGTTTCAGCGACTTGGTCGCAGTATTGAGGATCCCATGAACACAGCAGTAGTAGAGACCGAAGAAGAGGATAATACCTCAAATGTAGCGCAGGGAGCGAGCTGCCGCCTTAGGTCGAAGCGAGGGCCTTGGGGCAGACGGCAGCGCCGGTCAGAGCGAGGGCGTTGGGGAGCAGCCTGACGACGTGCGGCCGAGTGGCGCGGGAGAGGGGCGGCGCGAGGAAGAGAGGCGGCGTGGAAGGGAAGACGTGACGTGAGCTCGCAAACTGGAGCCGCAGCTTCACGGGGTCACGATGCGGGCCTGAGGAAGTATGCGTTCAAGAGTTCTTTTATTTTTTTATTAACCTAAGTCATGGGCTTCACGTACGAGCTGTGGGCCTTCACGTACGAGCTGAGGCTAGACCAGATGGTTTTGGGTTTTGGCTTGGCGCCGGATGTCTGGACTGGCAACAAATTTAGACGCATTGGATTTTTTCTTATAATATTCCTGTGTGTTAGAAAATATACCGACAGAAAAAAAATATGCACCGACAGAAAATAAATAAATTTGACTGTGTCTATCAAATATACCGATAGAAAAAATATAATTAATCTGTCAGTGTGCAAAACCGACAGGATATTAATAATTTTTCAGTCGATTGGCTAATTTTCCTGTCGTTTTTTCTCGCCCGACAGTACAATAATAATTTTTCTATCTGTGGCGTTTATACCGACAGGAAATTTTCAGTTTCCAGTAGCGATAGATCCGAAATCGAGCCCGTACGACGTCGACATCCAACTATCCAACACAGGAGCATACTCCATATATCAGTGCTTGTGCTTTGGCTTCTTGACGATCATGACGGTGCAGTGCGCGTGGTGCGTGCAGTAGTCGTTCACGCTCCCGAGGACAGCCCTGCATACACGAGTTTAACGTAAATCTTAATTTCATGAAAATATATGAGCTGATAACGGGCAAAGCATGGGTGATGATCGACAAATCCAAGCTACAAAATATATGTCAGATTGGATCAAATTCAAGCATGGGTGATGAGCGTCAAAGAGATGATGGATGGACCTCTTCCACTTGCTGTAGCCATGGCAGCCGACGACCAGGATCTCGGCGTGGTGCCGATCAACCGCGTCGCAGATCACGCTCCTGGCGTCCCCCTCGATCGCTTCGTAGCTGACGTCGATCACCTGCGCCCACCCATGGAACTCGAGATCATCAGCTAGGTTGTCGTCGTTTCATGCATGCATCTGTGCTGATTGGCAATCCATCGAGGATGCCATCGTGCGGCGTGTTCTTCTTGGGTAAGCTTTTGCAAAGCATAATTAAATTACCTCCGTGCAGAGCTTCTTGGCCTTGTCCATGACCCTGGCGACGGTGCGCTTGAGGTCGGCCTCCACCGTGGGCAGCAGGTCGGCGGAGCCCACGCCGGCGATGCCGATGACGGAAGCCGCGGGGGGCTTGGCGGTCAGCACCACGAGGTGGTACTGCTGCTGCGGCTGCCCCGCCGCGAAGAAGTGCTGCAGCGTCCACTCCAGCGCGTAGTAGCTGTGGTCGCTGTCGTCGATGCCCACCACCATCACCGGCTTCCCTGATGACGATGATGAGACTCCTGCTCCTGCTGCCGCCTCCGCCGCCATGTCTTCAGTTTGTTCTGTAGGTCGTTGGTCGATACGCCGCCGGTGACGGAACGAGGGCAGGGACGATGGCAGATGGTGATTGATGGACAAAACATGGGAACAAAGTGAGGAGGATGGCTATTTGTGTAACCAACTTAACTGCCCGCCCCTCCAAGCAGCTGGGACTAGCGGCCGGGAGGAGACTCCGGAGCGCGGAAAACGCTTGGATGTCCACGTTCGTATACAAAAACCTCCTATTGGAGGTTCAACTATTTTTTACAAGAGTTTGTTTATACTTGCCTGTAATTAGCAAGAGACATTATCTTGTAGTGCTTTGAGAGGGATAACATACGGGAACAGCCAAATTAGCAAACTAATTACCAATAAGAATTCAATAATGCTTTTTGTAGGGCGTCCGTCAGACCAAACACGGACCTCTTCGTACGCGTGGAGTCGCGGCCGTCTCACAGAGCCGCCTTCACCGCGTCAGTTCGCCACGCCGCCTGAGTCATGTTGCGCTGAAAAAGCGTGTTACAAACGTATGTTCCAAGTGTTTAAGAGGTATATTTCAAGTGTTTTGCATGGACGTTGCAAAGGTAGATCCAGATGTTGCACATGTTGCAATGGCTCTACATGTATATTGCAAGAGTTTGTTCAAAATATTTTATCTGTTTCAGACGTATGCTGCAAGTGTTATAACTGGATGTTGCATATGTTGCAATGGCTATATTGCAAGTGTATGTTTCAAATATTTTATCTGTTTTCAAATGTATGCTGCAATTGTTTCATCTGAGTGTTGCAAAAATAGATCTGAATGTAGGGTGGTCGAGTGAGGAAGAGAGAGCTAGCACGGGAGCCATGGCTGTGTCGGATGGTAAACTGGCGGCAGCGCTCCATTGGACGGACACGCAGGGTCTTTTTTTTCGAGAACGCACTTAGCACGTGTTTCATTACGAAGAAGTTCCGATACATACATGTCCAACATCACATCGCTGCGAGATGCCATTATTAATGGGTTGAACACAAACAAAAGGCACCGCACGACGGTGGAACGCATGCTGGTTTGATTAATTAAAAAACTAATTGTGCGACGAAAGAGCTAGGACAGCGGTGTCCGCTAGGCCTGGTCAATCCGACACGAGCAGCACCCTGCCCTTGCGCGCTCCAGCCTTCTGGAACAGAACACGCATGGCGGCGCGCGCGCTTGGAAGACAGCGGTTCCGCGTACGTCTCATGGGACCTCATCGCGATGGTAGGATCCGGCGTCATATGCGGCGCATTGTCAGGTCGACGCTGCCACTTGTTCACGAGAACTCGATTGGCCTGATTCTCAGGCTTGGGGTCACGGAATGCTGATTTCGCAGCGAGCCGGTCACTGCGCCTTGGCACCAGATCGCAGTCATTGCGACGCGAGACGCTCAGGCGCGGAGCAGAAGTGATGAGTGGTTCCTGGAGTGGCAGCCTGAGTGACTGGATGAACTCCGACAAAGTTTCAGCATTAGCTGTAGGCTGTCCGACAAGAGCCGTGGGTGGCTGGATGCATGGGCTTGCGCCTGCTGGCGATCAAGGAAGATGGATCGCGGACGCGCAGGGTCACGTGTGCGCGGTGGCTGGATGCCTGGATGCATGGGCTTGAGCCTGCTGGCGATCGGCTCCATTCGCTTCGCTGAAAAAACAAGCCGGCCCTGTTCGCTTGTCTTATAATCCGTACTTTTTAGCTTGTTTTTTTCAGCTGGAACAGTATTTTTCTCTCACAACAAATCAGCCAGATCGCGGACGCCCAGGGTCATGTGTGCACTGTCGTACGCGGCTCTGAGAATTTCACCAACTTATCTGTACACAAAAACAGTCCATCGACGTCAATACTTGGGAAAAGTGCTGTTCAAACTTCAACACAAGAACAAACATGTCCATGGACCATGGCATCGCTGTGTAATCAAGTTTGGAGCATGTATCAGACTGATGAATTCATCACGTGCATCACCCTATCATCTGATTGTAGATATACCATACCATTTGCTCCGCCGAAAATGTACATACACTCCCACATGGCTCACAGAAAAGAAGCTGCAATCACATATACTTCAACGTATTAATTAATCAATACATTGTTTTGAGGTTTGGAGAACAATCAATTATTTGTAATTCTGAATCCCCATGTAGAAGGACTGCATCGGATACTACTTGTAGAAGCAACCGAAGGTGTGATGTGATGGTTGATGATCCAATTATTCACAACTTTACAGTACATATTATTTGCAGTATACGCAGTGATCTGTCAAACTGGAGCATTGATCAGTGCTTGTGCTGCTTGGGCTTCTTTACTATCATCACGGTGCAGTGCGCGTGATGGGCGCAGTAGTCGCTCACACTTCCAAGAACAGCCCTGAGGGAGGTTGAGGAAAGTCAATAATACGAAAGTGAACGAGAACAAGAAGACACTTGAATTAGGCGAGGAGTTGAAATGTAAAGCAATGGCCATTCTAGTAAATACTAAATAGTTCCCTAGAACGCAGACAGAGAGTGAAAATGATGTGTAGGTCGAAACGAATGTATTGATAGATCCTTAAAAATAGTTATTTCTTTTGTTCTCAATACTACTGGAAGAGAACATTAGTAGGTACTAACTCGAACACCATCGATGTGAAAGCAATTTCAAGGAGATGAGCATGTGAAATTACGGTTTTCATTCAACTTAAATTTTCTTTTCGTTAGGGGCAGTCCTTGCAATCAGTGACAGGTGAAGATGGCAACAACTCTGTATTTGGGAAACAGGGGAGACGAGGAGAGAGCAGAGGCAGTGAGATGGCACAGACCTTTTGATGGCTCCGTAGCCATGGCTGCCGACGACGAGCATCTCGGCGTGGTGCCTCTCGACCGCCTCGCAGAGGACGTCCCTAGCGTCCCCCTCCACCGCCTCAAACACAGCGTCGCTCACCTGCAGCACACCACACAAAGAAGATGAGGTTGGGGATAAAAACAAGCTGATCTCCTGCTGTTTTTTTCTTTTCTTTAATTCGTGTTAAGTATTATCATCACTGCAGGTAGCTGGGGGGGATTCGATTGATGATGATGTACCTGCGCGCAGAGGCCTTTGGCTTTGTCGATGACGCGCAGGGCGGTCTTCTTGAGGTCCGCCTCCACGTACGGCAGCACATCCGCGGCGCCTGAATGGGTCGATCGATCGATTAGCCACAGGGAGCTCGGAATCCGCATATGGAATGGAGATCGATCCGCGTACCTGGGCCGGCGAGGCCGATGGCGGAGGCGGCGGATGGCTTGGCGGTGACGACGACGAGGCGGTACTGCTGCGGCTGTCCCGGCGGGAAGAAGTGCTGCAGCGCCCACTGCAGCGCGTAGAAGCTGTGGTCGCTGTCGTCGACCCCGGCCACCATCGTCATCTTCCCCGGCGGCGGCGCAGACGCTGCTTCCTCCGCCATGGCTCGCTAGCTACCTCCGGGCTCTGGCTCCTCTCCTGCCTGTCCTCCTCGCTCCTCGCCTCGATGGATCCCTCTCCCAAGGTTGGACACTTGGACTTGGACAGCTCGCAGCTCGCTTTCCTGGGTTCCTTCCTTGTACAGCACGCACAATCACTCGCCGCGACCTCTGCTAGTCTTGTGCTCCCACACGACACGAGCCTAGAAGACACGGGATAGCATAGCACCACTACTACTTGGGCACTCGGCAGCTGATGCTCTCCACTCCACTGGTTAGCAGAGCACGCATCGCCCTCTGGCAGGTGGGGACCAGGGGCGGGCGGGTCCCGCATTTCTAATAATAATGCAATGCAAAGGAAGTGGACTTCCGCCCGTGATTCCTCCTCCTAGTTCCGGGCGGTCACATCAGATCGGAGTGGCAGCTCTCTTTTGTTTCACCAATCCAAGGCTGTTTGCTCATGGTAAGTCTCGCTTTCCGGAATCGTCGTCTCGGGTAGTCGGATCCGGTGCCGCCTGCCTAATATATGCACGCAACGGCACGATAGAGCTTCCCGTCGACGACGTACGGGAAGAGGAGAGCCCAGACGGCGACGCACGCACGAGATGACACCTCCACCGGCCGTTGCCGGCCGCTGAACCGAACCGGAACTCATTCGGCAACTCTAGAATCGTTCAACACCGTTATTCATTCCAGGGCAGGATTAAGGGGGTGTTTGGTTGTCCCTCCTAAATTTTAGTCGCTGTCCTATCGAATATTTGGATATATGCATGGAGTATTAAATATAGACTAATTACGAAACTAATTACATAGTTTGCGACTAATTTGCGAGACGAATCTTTTGAGCCTAATTAGTCCATGATTTGACAACCCTTTGCTACAGTAAACATGTGCTAGTGATGGATTAATTAGGCTTAAAAAATCATCTCGTGGAGTACTGACGGATTATGTAATTTGTTTTTTTATTAGTATCCGAACACCCCATGTAACATACTCCCGACACACCTCCTAAATTTTAGTAACAGGATCCAAACACCCCTGGTTCCATTCGTGTCACTCAAACCAGGTGGAAGATTGAATCCGGACCTACGATGGTGCGGCTCTGTTCCGGGCCAAAAGGGAGGGGGAAAGACCAGGATCGAGCAGATTTCATTACGGGCCAGACCTAACCGAACAACCGTTCCACTTCTGACCTGATTTCGAACCGGGCCAGATCATTCCAGGTGGAACGGGCCGCGTTCCAGGCCGTTCATGTCGAAACGACGAGGCCTTATATAAATTACAGATCTTTCAGCCCCCACGCTGGTGGTCTGTAGACTGTTTCCCAACTCTTGCTTCTTGGATTGGTGTCACAAAACACAAAAAACACACACACAAAAAAAAACACCTCTTGCTTGGACCAACTGGGCCTTGCTTCTCATAATACTGGATCCTGGAGAGGAATAGTACCAGGGCCCACAATTAAGTAGCCTGCTGTGAAGAGTTGGGTGCCCAAACTGGAGGAACAGCGCAAGCTAAGCCCATGCTCACTTTCGCTCCGCGGTCCTCGTGTACCCTCCCCTTCTACGGCACTAAATCTGGCCCACCTACCATGTTCTCAGTGTTTTCTTTCTCTATATATAGCATACTCCTACTATCCTAAATTATAATGAATCCAATTTTGTCAGAAGTCAAACCATAGTAACTTTGATCAAATTTGTAGAATAGAATATTAACATCTACCGCATCAAAAAGGTATATTATAAAAATAATATTCTACAATGTATCCAATTAAGCTAATTTCAAGTTCTATGTATTTCTTCTTTTCTATAAACTTAGTCAAAGTTATTATAGTTAGACTTAGTACAAAACTGTATTCCTTATATTGACGGAGTAGGATCTGTTTAGTTGCGGCCCTAAAAAGAAAGTTGTCTGGCCAGACAACCAAATTTAGATGTCTTAGATTGCTGCCTAGACCAAGCATCGTTCCCAGGGTGTCAACCAAAATGTGAAATCAAAAATGGCTAAAGGTTTTTTCTGACCGTTTCCAAATGTTTTCATCCCTATACTCAAGTAATCATCGGTTAAACTTAGTTGAAACAAGAAAATCAACTTAGCAACCAATTCTAAAATGGAATGGACATTCATGAGACACAAAGAAATGCATCAGTGCAATCTCTAGAGGACGACCAGCGTGGATGACGAGTTTCTTCTAATTAGTCATCGGATTTCCCCAAATATGTCTAGTGCTAGAGCCAGTGCATCCCCTAAACAAGGCCTACAAGAAGTTTTCTTTTTTGTTGACATTTGTTAAAGACAATTTCACTTGTTTTTGACACTTGACAATCTCGTTTCTTGTAAGCCAAAGTAGTACATAGGTCCTTGTACTTGCCTATATATAGATAAAATAATTAGCATAAGAAGTAGTGCAATTAGCACATGTTTATAGATACCAGCTTAATCCATCCAGTGCTCGAGATGTAGTGGTTGGCATTATCATCTGCACATGTTCACTCTATATAATGTAATTTGGCATTTCACATTGCATAGGTCATAGGTTGTTGTCAATCAGTTTTTTGTTGCGCTAATGCTCCACCACGGGCATCCGTCCCGCGTCGGTCAGTCCGGACGCGGCTAGCTAGGCTGCGGACCAGCCCACAGCCCTGCTCCCCTCATCGGCATACACGGTTTCTTCAAAAAATTAAAAAGAAAAGAAAAGAGAGCGACATCTTATCTTCCCATTCGCATCAGCTCCACCGCACTGCCCACTCTTCGGTCACATATGCACGAGCAATGCTAACGCCTGTGTCCACACGAGCGTCGCCACGCGTCGGCATATGTACGAGCGTCGAGCGCCACCGCTAGCCATGTACGCACGAGCTCCACCGGCCGTGCTACGCCACCCGCCCCGTGGTGAGGGAGACCGCTGCCGCCCCCACCACGAGGGTCGGACGGTTCAGCGGCCAAGAAGACCTCCGCCTCCGCCTGCCCAGCTCGCTGCGGCCGGGTGTTGAGCTCGTCCTCGTGCAGCTCACGGCATCTCGGGCGGAGCCTGCCCACGCACATCTCACGCCCGCCTACCCAATTCACCGTGGCCGGGGCGAATTCGCCCGCGTGCATCCCGCGACGTCCGAGATAGAACTCCACATACCAACGAGGATCCACTCTCCCAGGCAATAAGGAGATGTTGCACTGAAACTACATGTTGCAAGCGTCTGTTTTAATTGTTTCAAATGTTTCAGAGGTATGTTGCAAGTGTTTTATATCAATGTTGCAAAAATATATCGGGATGTTGCATATATTGCAATGTTGTTTTCATGTGTATGTTCTAAATGTTTCATCTGTTTCAGACGTATGTTGCAAGTGTTTCATCTGGATGTTGTAAAAGTAGATCTGGATGTTGCATATACATGCATGTTACAAGCATATGTTTCAAGTGTTTTAAGTGTTTCATACGTATGTTGCAAGTGTTTTATCTGAATGTTGCATGGCTACAAGCGTGTTTTCCTGGTGTTTCAGACATCTGTTGCAAGTATTTCAGTTGTTTTCGGACATATGTTGCAAAAAAAATTTCATCTAGATGTTGCAAAACTAGATCTGGCGTTGCACATATGTTCCAGTGGGACCCATTGCAGCAGCCGCCTGCTGCAGCTGCTAGGCCCGCGTGCATGCGCGTGGGAGCAGAGGGGTATGAGCGGTAGGCGTGAGAAACGGAGCGGGCGCATATCGTGACCCCACCAGGGCGCGCGTAGGCATGGGTAAAGAAGCGGCGCGGCCCCCACGTGAAGTTGGCGCGGGCATGCGGGCGGGCGCAGCAGCATGGGACGTGGGCAAGCGCAGCAGACACGGGCGTCCGGACGCTAGCCTCCCCCCCCCCCCCCCCCCCCCCCCCCCAGCATCTCATCCAATCAGTTTTTTTTCTCCAAGTCCTAAATAAATCACAGTCCCATGCATGATAGACCTGCAGTATTATTCCTCTCTCTCTCTCTCTCTCTCTCTCTCTCTCTCTCTCTCTCTCTCTCTCTCTTCTCTCTCCTGTCAACTAACCTTCTAGGAAAATTCCGTAGCCGCCTCAAAAGCGTCCGAATCATCCAGGGGAAAATGCTTTGGCACAACACACCTTTTTCCATTCCCGAAAGCTCAATTATTCGATCGGCCTGTAGACACTAATAATTGTGCAGTAGTTTCATGCATGGCATGGATGTGAGCCGCCGCTTGTCATATCATCCCTATCTCATACTTGAATGCTCATGCGCTGATGGGCCGATCTGAGGCCGGTGATATGTGCGTTCAAAAAAAAAAAAGCCGGTGTGATATGCTGTTTGGTATCCCATATTCCCATGGTGATATATATATGCTAATAACTTGTCTCACCAAAGAATAAGACTCACGATCTATATATTATATATTAAAAAAGAAAAGAAATAGAATATGAAAGACCCGACTGTATATATATATATTTTGTGTGTGTGTGACAGATATGGCAAAATATGCCAAGACAGTTAGGATTTCAAGGTAGAGATTTACCACAGAGAAATTTGGAACCCCCAATAGTGGACCGCATGCATGCTCTTTTGGTGCCACTCATGTGATGTGACGTACTAATATGTCAAGACGACAGTTACGATTTCGAACTACAAACTTACGAGCACACCACATAGAAATTTACCCCCACCACTCGCAAGCGGCAAATGTTAGAGACGAAGACAGCAGCACTTTGATACAACAGCGTGAGACAAATAAAGCATGGCAACAGCAGCCAACAACGACCGGAACCGAGTTTGACGCGGCATCTGAGAGGGTATATGCCATACCAATTTCCAAAGCCACGGCGGCAGCGGGGGAGGTTGGTTTGGCTGCGCTCCGCCGAGCCCTCTCCGTTCCACCGCATCCCAGCCCAGATGCCGCCTGCCTCCCGCAGTCCGGCTGTCCTGCACCTTCTTAATTCATCAACTGTCCTCGGTTCTCGCCTGCCCAAGTGCAGCCGCGCAAAACCGGTTGCCTAAAACTCTGCTTTCGGTGGAGTCCTAATCTGGAACAGGGTCCTGCCATCATTGCAGTCGAGGTTCAGCTCAAACAATAATTATATGTTTCTTTGGAACGTAGAAATATCGCAGGATTGCACAAGAATTCTGTACATCTACAGAATAAAAAATTCACAAATTCCAAAGAGGACTTTCTAATTGGAGCCACTGATAAACCTTTCTGCAAGATTTGGCAAGCGTAATCCTGGCAAAAAAAAACAGTTTCTGCAAGTTTTTTTTTCTTAACAATCTATTGAATATGGAATTTAACCTTTATACAGCAGGGAGGAAAGAAGAAAAGATATGTCAAAGCTTGTAACAGCTTGTAAGGGAATTTACCACTAGCTCCCCCTTCGTTACTGTAAACGATTTTTTTCCGATTATGGTAGGCCAGGGCGTCCGTCGCTGCTACCGCGCTTCCCTGCTGCGCGACCCATCTCGCGTCGCTCGCTCCACGCCCTTGCCCACCACGCGCTCCACCCACGCCTCTCGCTGCTCGCTCCGACCGTGCCCTCGACCAGGTAGTCATCGAGCTGGTTGCGCGTGCTACGGCTGTGTGCTGGGCCGCCCGTGCCGCGCCAAGCGTGGGCTGGCCTGGATGGCCGCCGCTGCTTGCGTGGACCCTCGCTCACTGCCTTCTTCCTTCTCCACCGTGACCGCACAGCCGGATCCCGCTATGAAGTACTCCGCCTACCAGGGTTTTGCTGAAAGCGCATGTTACAAGCGTATCTTTAAAGTGTTTCAGATGTTTCAGAGGTTTGTTGCAAGTGTTTCATATAGATGTTGCAAAAGTAGATCGGGATGTTGCATATGTTGCAATGGCTATACACCTATGTTGCAAGCGTCGAAATGTTTCATCTGTTTTTTCAAACGTATGTTGCTAGTGTGTTTATTTGAATGTTGCATATGCTTCACACATATGTTGCAAGTGTTTTATCTAGATGTTGCATATGTTTTGCAATGGCTTATCAAGTGTGTGGGGTCACTCCTGGTCTCTCACCCTCGCTCGAGCACGCGAGGAGAGGCCGAGGGTTTCCCGCAGTAATTAGAGTAGGATATCTGGCGTAGGGAAGGTAGAGGGGTCATGAAAATGCGGATCAAGTGTCCATTAATTTATCCCAAAAAAGATCCTCCCGTCTTACATGAGCCACCCGGTTATTTATAGGTCACACTCAGGTGCACGGTGAAATTACAGTAGGGCAAGGCCCCAAAAGGAAAAACATAACGTAGTGAGGAAGGGTACGGTCAAAAACTTCATCCAATGGCCACCAACTCCTCGGGCCCGCCTCCCTGGTCGGGGGCGTCTCCTCTACCGGCATGGTACCCCTCCCCGACGGGCACCAGACCTCCGCGTACTCACGGTGAGGGTCCGCTCATCGTCGTCGTCGAGGCTCCCTTCTCCCTCGCTCCACGGGTACGGTGGACCTCGAGGTACCTGCCCAAGCATGAAGACACAACTCGACGGTTGGAACATACCCTCGCCGGCGAGGGTCGACGCTCGTCGTGAGGGAGTTAGTTGAGACATCATTGAGTCGAAGGCCAAGGAAGGAGCTGGGCCGGGGGAGACTCCCCCAACAGTAGCCCCTCGAGGGTCGGGCTCAGCGTGATGGGTCAGAGCAACATAACAACTAAGGGAGGGAAGTGAGCGAAGGTATGCAGCTCATGGCCCGGTCCAGCGATGCCCCTGTTGATCTGGACTGATGCTAGGCTCTAGTTTTGGGCCTATTGTGGTGCTTGATGGGATGCGTGATTATAGGAGGTAGCTTTCGTTTTCTTTGGGATTAGCGCCTCTCACTGTTGCTGATTTTTTGGGATATGTGTCTCTTATGTTTTTTTGGGTGCAGGCGGCTGGCGGCTATAAATAGCCGTGGTAGTTTTAGGGCTTTTCTTTACTGCGCCTTTGGTTTGCTGTCGTTCTGCTGCCGCCGAGATTGCTGGCCAAGGGTTGAGTTCTTGCGAGGCTTGTTTATTATGCGGGGTTTTTCCTTTTGCGAGGCTCTTTGCTCTGTTGGCTTCTTCTGACTCGTCGTGCTCGCTAAGGTACGTTGATTATTGTATGTTAGTAAAATTCCCTTTTGTGCGAGGGTTTGTGTTTGTTTACTAGTTTTCTAGATGTTGTGTTGTTGCAGCTCGATGGCTCGCACAAAGCAGACGGTGAAGGTGGTTGAGGGGGCGGACGTTGTCGAGTCTAGGTCGGATGTTGTTGTGAGCTTCGAGTTTGGGCTCTCACGAATCACGCCCAGTGATCTGGATAGCTTTGCACAGTCTGGTTGGTTTGTTCGGGATGCTGCGAGGCCGTCGAAGGGTGAGACTGTTCCAAATCCCCATGATGATGAGGTGGTTGTTTACAAGGAGTTCTTTGATGCTGGGTTGAGGTTCCCACCGTATCCACTTGTCATTGGTGTTATGAAGAGGTTCAATCTCAAGTTTCACCAGTTGAACCCTTCTAGCTTTGTGAAGTTGAGCATCTATATTTGGGGGTGTAAGTCTCAGGGGGTTGAGCCAGACCTCAAGGGTTTTGTCCGTCTTCACTGGGTTCACCCCCAGCCCTAGAAGATGAACATCAATGGCAAAGCTATTTTGTTACAGTTTGGAGTTTACACCTTCGTCTATCGTCATGGTGTGGAGGTTCTGGTTCAGGCAAGAATAAGTGGTCCTCGCCGTGGACTGAGAATTGGTTTTATCTAAGGTTAGAGGGCGAGCCTAGATTGTGTGGTAAGCCATCAAAGCTTGATAGTGTTACTTCCAAAGGTGTTATGACAAATGTCTGTGTTGCTGCTATGGATGCGCTTAGGGCTTTGTCGTGCCATCAGTGCATGTGTGACTTAGTTGAGGAGTTTGTTTGTGCAAAGGTTCTTTCTTTGAAGGCAAATTAGACCTGGTTCGCAGTTAGGGATGATGAGAGGTATCATTTGTGGGGCCTACGGGGGCTCGGAATCGATGTTTGGAAAGCTTGGTCGAAGGTGATCCAGAAGTGTAAGACCCCCATGGAGGGAGTGCAAGCTGTGTACTGAAGGGTTGCTGAGACCATCGAGGATCTCATCGGTGCTATTGGGACCCCGAAGAATAAATTGATAAAGATTGCATTGGCCGATCGGCCTCGGGTTAACCGGTGCTTTGACATGCTTGGGTTGACGTACCCCGACTGGCCGACGGTTGATTTGAAAGATGTCGAGGGTGCCAAGAAAAGGAAGAGGGCCAAGTCTAGAGGAAAGGGAATCAGCACGTCTAAGCGAGGTGGGCGTGGATGAGGGCACTCGGGTGGGTGAAGGTTGATAGGACTATTGTTATGAAGGTTCCTGCATCCACCGTTGCTCCTCCTATTGGTTCATCGAGGCCTGGGACTACGGTGTTAGTGGCGCCACGGCCCAGTGTTGCTGGGGTTTCTCTTCCTGCTCACAAGATGCCGAGCCTCGCTAGCATTCCTATTATGCATGATATTTTGTCTGATGATGAGGAGGAGGAGAAGGAGAAGGGTGATAGCAAGGGTTCTAAGGATGTGAAGGTGGACGGATCGAGCTCTTCTAGTGACAGCAGTGATTCTAGCATGGGTGATGATGACGACGATGACAATGATGATGATCAAGATGAGTCGGATGATTGAAGGCTCTAGTTTGGTTTTGGTGAATTGATGAAACCATATGTGCTAACCTAGTTCAATAAAGTGATTATGAGATAGGTGGCAAATTCGAAGTGGTGAAGCAAATGAGGATCATGATGATGGTGATGGCATGGTGATCATCAAGGTGCTTGAACTTGGAAAAGAAGAAAGAGAAAAACAAAATGGGCTCAAGGCAAAGGTGAAATCCATAGGTCCATTTTGGTTTGGTGATCGAGAGACTTAGTGAGTGTGATCATATTTAGGATCGATAGCCGTACTATTAAGAAGGGTAAAACTCGTATTGAAATGCGGTTGTTAAAGTGCCACTAGATGTTCTAACTCATTGCATATGCATTTAGATCTAGTGGAGAGCTAACACCCTTGAAAATATTTGTGAATATATGCTAACACATGTGCACAAGGTGATACACTTGGTGGTTGGCATATTTGAGCAAGGGTGGAGAAGTTGGTAAAGTGAACAAGGTGTTTTTCACTATCTAACAGTGACCAAACGCTGGTGACATGTTGACCAGACTTGGCCAAGTGGCGTCCGGTCAATTTTAAAGCAAGGTGGCATGCTCGAGCTAGTTTGGCCATGTGACTGGACGCTGGGTCACCTTGTGACCTGACGCGTTGATGGTGCGTTCGGTCAGGCTGACGCTTGGTGATGTGGCGGCGAGCAGTGAGGCAAAGGAAGACCGGACTCCGGTGTGCGTCCGGTCACGTTTTAGGTGCTCTGGAACCTCTCTGGAAGTGACCTGACACATGGGTGTTGGTGTTGATCAGCGCGTTCGGTCGTTTGTTGGAGGTGCACGGTGTTGTGCTGACCTGACGCGACGCTGGTGAGTCAGGTCGTTCGCGAGCGCATCCGGTCATGACTTAAAGCACGTGGGAACGGCTACTAGCCGTTGGCATCATGCAGCTAACATTCAAAGCAGGGGACACGTGGTGCTCATTGGGCAATCGGACGCTGGAGGGGTGCGTCCGGTCTCCTCTGATCGGCGCATCCGGTTGGCCCACAGTGAGTGGCCCATGGTACCCAACGGCTCTATTCGTGACCGGCTCAAGCTCAATCTCATGGCCATTTGTATTGACATAGCAACCTTGTGAGCTTAGCCAAAGTCCTCCCACTCATCTCCATCATTGATTCATCATCTTTGTGAGATTGGGAGAGAATCCAAGTGCATTGCTTGAGAAATTACATCTAGAGGCACTTGGTGTTCATGTTTCGCTGTGGGATTCGCTTGTTACTCTTGGTGGTTGCCACCACCTAGATGGCTTGGAGCAGCGAGGATCGTCGAGCAGAGGTTGGTGATTGTCTCTGACTCCAATCATGGTGATTGTGAGGGGTTCTTGACCTTTCCCGGATGGAGAGCCAAAAGGTACTCTAGTGGATTACTCGTGGCTTGTGTGATCCTCATCTTGTGTTGGTTGTGCTGCACCCTATTGAGGGTTTGGCGTGTGATGCCAATTAGCGCGTGAACCTTCAAGTGAGTGAATTGCCACAACGAGGACTAGCTTGTAACACCCTAGGTGTTTGTCACCAGTTAAGAATGGGTTTGAGCTCAAACATGACATGTTAATTGGTGATGAAGGTGTCAAGATCAAATCTACAAGAGTGAGCTCCAACTTAAACTTGGACAACACACCCTTACTTACATGTGTACCCTTGTTAAGATTATGCAAGAGTAATGTTAAACATGTTCATTCCATGTACATTACATTAACATGCATCCATCTAGACTGGTGGAAAAGTTTCATAAAGTTTGGAATCAAGAAGTCACATGAAATGATAAGTTATAATCTTTCTTAGATTGTTTTATTAAGTAAATGGGAATATGAGATGTCGACCAAACCTTGCTACCTTGTCCAAATGACTCTAATTGAACTCTACAACAAAAGTCATGAAGGGTTCGTGTTGAGAAGAAGTTAAGAAAATGCCTCAATCGGTCTAAAACTCTAATTTAAGCTTTACCATGATGCTACTTTGACTTGGTTTGAACTATGGCTTAGAGTGTTTGCATGGTAGTGGAACCTAAATAAAAGTTGTAGTCCATGTTATGTAGAACAAACTTTGTTTTTGTACCAAGAGCCAGATTAGCTTGGAACTAAGTCAAACAGAGGCTTGAAGATTGAATCAGCTGCTGTCTTAGGTTCCCAGAAATTTTTCTAAGTCCCTGAAGTGATAGTAGCAAGTTAACTTCTTTGCGACATTTTATTGTCCAAATTCATGTGGTAGCTCAATTGGATTCCTTAAGATGAGTTGAAGTACTTTTCATGTTGAAAACAATAGATCAAGTCTCATCAAATTTGGAGTTCATTTGGATCTTCAAAAATAGTTTCCAAAATAGCAAAAGTTTACTTTGTTACTTAACTAACATCGACATTGGCATTCCGCGTTCTCCAAATTTTGTTAAGCAACTCAATTTGGTCCAAAGATAAAAGTTGGAGGCAATTTACTGGAGGAGAGTATACAAAAACATGGCACCAGTTTGACTTCATTTTGACCATCAATTTTGGAGTTTGTTAATCGTTGTCAATGCATTGACAATGCCATCTTGGAGTGTAATTAACCTCTAATCTACTACCCTAATGACCATGGTCCCTAAATGAAAATTGTAGAGCAGTCCATGTAGATCAAACTTCATTTTGGGCCCAATGTCTAATTCAGCTTAGAGCTGGCCCAAATCATGTCCCACCTTCCCCAAGTCGCTGCCCGCCAGGTGTTCGGCGAAACGTCGCATGGCCGCCGCGCACCCCACCTCCACTGTTGCGCCCCCTGCCTCGCTACGTCCTTGTCAGGCTCAGCTCTGCATCCCTACGCCCTCCAGAAGTGGACGCCGAGCTTCCCCTTCTTCCTCCCTTGCTCTCTGGCGTCGCGCACGTGCTCCATGACGCGGCCGCCATTGACGCCGCCGAGCGAAACTCGCTGCCGCCAGCCCTGCTGCTCTTCACCTCTGCCCAAGCCACCACCAGCCCTATGACCTCCCTCTCCACCTTGCGCATGCTTGCCTGAAGCATCTCACCGCCGTTGCCAGTGACTTCGCCGTCGCTGCAGGCCACCGTCGTGGCATGCCGCCCGCGCACGTGGCCAGGAGGGCCACGAGCTGCATCTGGCCGTGTCGTTGACCAGGCGCGGCCGTGGCCTCCCCACCGCTGCCGACTCTCGCTGGCCGAGCTCGGCCGGCCCAAGCAATGCTCTACTCCATTGCTGTGATGAAGAGAATGCGAAGGACCACGAGCAAGAATATGAAGAAGTGGGAGGGCCTAAGTGTGAAGCCATGACTTAGATGAATAGTGCCAGAAAGGATCTATTTGTTCGAGTTTAATTTGTGGAAACTACAGGATCCCCGATGCAAGATCTACATTCCTTTTCTTTTGTTTATGTAGATTTGGATGATCAACTTTGCAAATTCATAGTAATTAGTAGAAAAATCGTAAAATAGTAAATGAAGACTTTTTGGAATTCTTGTGAAATTATATATGCAATAGATCTATAATATGGCATGCGTTCATTTAAAGTTTTTGCTGTAAAAATCAATTTATTCAGTTAGGTTTTTAATACTAGTTATGTCTTGTCTTTTTCATAACTACAGTTGTTTTGCTCAAATAAATGTAAAATTTTTATGGTAGGCTACTGATGCTATGTGTATGTTGTGGTAAAAATTTCAGGAGTTTAATATTGATAGTTTAAGAGCTATAAAAATAGCAAATGCCCTATGTTGCTTTGCTCCTATTCTGAATAGGCCTGCATGTTTGTATTAATTGGCTCAGTTAAGTTTTGAATCATGCCTTGATGACAATAAATGAGTTGTATTAATTTTCTTAAGCTTTTCAAAAAGCAACAAAGCATAATTTTTGGTTAAGTAGATTTTTAGTTATAGTTGCTTAAATTTCTGTGGATGTTTCTGCCCAAACCCAGACAGGGTTACCTTGTTGGTACTGTGGGGCCTTTTTAATAGTAGAATTAGCTCTAGGTGTTTATAACAAAGTTTAGAATTTTCTAGTCTTTCTAAAAAGTCTAGAACCACATTTGTTGGACATACAGAACTCTAGTTATAGCTGTTTAAATTGGCATATCAGATTTTGTCCATGTTTTGGATAGAGATGCATTCATTGGATTAATTGACCTTGTTATCTATAGAATCATCTTAAGATGATAATAATAAACTTGTAGGTAACTTCATAATATTTTCAAAAAGTTATGATTCATGTTTATTGGAGGTCTAGAACTCTAGTTATGCTTCTCTGAAGTTCCTATCAGTTTTATGTCTATAATTGTACCCCTGTTGTTTGGGCTACATGTGCAGTTTTGCTTGTGCAATTATTGTCGTGGTGTAAATGATGTTTTCTATGGTTATAGTGAATACAAAAGTTGTAGATAATTTCATAATCTTGCTTTTGTTCAAATTTTATGATCGTAGGCCCGATTGTTTAGGAGTTATGAATTTGACAAATGATCTCTCATGTTTGGTCCATGCTTTGTGTAGATTTTAAAAATTGCATTGTTTGACCTAATTAAGTATGAAATCATGTCTTAGTGATAATATAAGAGTTATTGTTATTTCCTTAATCTTTCCAAATTATCCTAGATCATCCCTTATGGTGTTGTAGAGCTCCAGTTATAAGCTTGTGAAGTTGCATGACATAATCTGTCTAAGTCTGGACAGAGGTGCTCAATTGTGCTTGATTGATCTTGTTAATTGTAGAATAACCTTATGATGATAATAAACATGTTTTAGATAATTTAATAATCTTTCTAGAAAGTTAAAGTTCATGCTTGTTTGGTGTCCAAAACTCTAGTTATGCATTGTTGCAATTACTACTACTTTTATGTCCTAGTTCTGTACAGATCTAAAACATTAGTATGTTTGACCTAGTTAGCTTTAGAATAAGCTTTTTGTTATAATAACAATATTATAGGCAATTTCATTAGCTTTCCAAAAAGTCTAGTATCACCTTCTTCGGATGTCTGGATCTCCAGTTATGGATAAAACAATTGACTGCTGTGCTGCTGTCCAGATTTCTATACATGTGCTAGGTGATTACTTTAGCTTGCTCTTGTTTGGTTAAACATGTTGGTTAGTTCTTGATCGATGTATGTGTGCAATATCTGAACTTAAGTTCACTTGTATGCCATACCTAATATGCTTGCTATCCCTCTATAATAGGTTGTGTGATGTTTAGTTAAATAACTCTAGGTGCCTATGTCTTGCATGATCTTATGTTTGCCTTGAATGCTATTATATGATGCATCTCATATTACCATTCTTCATATTCATGCACTTGTATCTTGCATCTCATCTAGGTACGCTAGATGAACCATGTGAAGGATGTGATGTTAGAGCCGAATTCGAAGACGGTGTATGGTGGACCTATCCCGGAGTCTATTGTTCCATCTTGGGTTTGCTATGGACAGACAGCGCCCCCAGACGTCCTCATGGCGGGATGGTGCCCCCTATAGATCTAGTCCGCCACTGCTTCATAGAGCCATTCGGTGAGGGGTCTAGCAGGACACCCAGTGATCTTACTCCCACTACTAGAGTGCTTGATGCCATTATGAGGAGGACAATGCTTCTAAGGATGGGGTATCACGAGGGCTTGACTCACATACAGTTGTGGCTACTGAACTGTTTGATGCAGCAGACAGTGTTTGATATTTGGGATCTCCTTCTATCAGAGATGGAGGATACTATTGCTGAGGGGTTTAGAGGTCATCGATAGTTGCCCTATGCTCACTGGATCACATTTCTTATTCATAGGGCAGTTACAATGAGGTCGCCTGAGATGCTAGCTGAGTACAGTGGTGCTACGACAGAGTTCCCTGCATATAACCTGACTCAGATGATCCGCCATAGTACACCGACTGCACCAAGCCAGCCACGCCATCGTCCAGAGGTGCCAGAGACTACAGCCCAATAGGATGATACTATTAAGGGCATAGCAGCTATTGAGGAGGAGCAGTTAGATGCTCAGCAGGAGGGGATGGTCGAGAGCGATCCCAGTGACAGCTCAGATGAGGACTACCATGATATTCCTCTGATGCCTCCATGATTATGAGGCCGGTAGCTCCAGTTCAGCTCTATCTACACCGTAGACTAACCCTGCTCTACTTGCCATACTTGAGCAGATGAGGCAGGATCAGGCTCGCTAGGCTCAGGAGACCGCCGCTACTTTTGCACAGTTCCAGGCTCGATAGGATGAGTTTCAGCGGCAGCAGCAGGCCATGCATCAGTAGCAGCTCCTCATGCAACAGTAGCTCCTTGGATTTATGTAGCATGTAGTGATAGCTATTAGGGTTCCACCACCACAGCCTTCATCCTAGCTTGGTCAGCCTACCACCACTTCTATGACTCCAGCGTTACAGCATAGTGGGCTTCAGAGTTAGGGACAACGACTAGCATAGTTTGCTTCACCTACAGAGCAGGTGTCCCAGTGGTTTGCTTCGCCCATGTTATCCCCATAGTTCACACCTCTTCAGATGGGCTTCACACCGGCTCAGACTTCTTCGGTACTAGTGCTAGACACTTTAGTCTCTAGGAGTCTTGGAGTGACTTTTAGTGAGTTGATAGGGCAGCCTACTCCATCATATTTGCATGTCCCAGGTCCTTCTATAGTTGCACCTATTATCGGGACTATAGAGACATTCCCTTCCTCAGTGGCATCATTAGAGACGGCTATTCTAGTCATACCTGCATAGTCTACAGCAGCTCTAGTTGTTGATCTAACCCAGACTGCTTCAGCGTCGCTTCCAGCTACAAAGGGTTAGACTGCTCAAAGCTCTGGTTCAGATGATGATGGCACTTAGTTCTAGCTTGCTCCTCGTCCCTCAGCGCCTGACTCGTCCGCTACAGCCCCGTCGATCGACCCTTAGGTTTTGGTGTTTGATGGCAAAGGGAGAGAGGGATCGAGTATGTTAGTCTTAGGGGGAGCAACATATCTAGGGGGAGCTTAGTTTACTTAGACTATCTATCATATTTGTCTTTTATGTGTGATACACTATTATGCATTCATGTGTTTACTTTTATGCATCAAACTATTTCTATGTGATAGTGATATCTATGTAATTGTGATATGTGACATGTGTGCCCTCTACTTTGAATTACTTATATGTCACATCACTTGTGCTATGCTCATTTGCTTTGCTTCCGCGTTTCACTCCGATGCGAATGAGCTTTATTACTTGTACTCATGCTTATTTCATATCTTTTGAGTACATCATGTTGGCTTGGGTTATATAAGCTTGCCTAACACTCTTGTTCTTATTGCCAAAAGCTTATATGAACCAAGCATGTCAAAAACCTCAACTCTTTCTCATACTCGAGGTAGTATTGTCATCAATCACCAAAAAGGGGGAGATTGAAAGCATCTAGGCCCCCTAGTTGGGTTTCGGTGATTAATGACAATATGTGATTACTATGACTAACGTGTATTTTACAGAGGCAATTAAGTTAGGTCATGGTAATAGAGATTGATTGGGCTATCATGGTGGTCATGCCCTATGATGGAAATCGTTTCGGATTTCAAAGGATGGACTAGTTCTAAGTGTCGATTAGAGTTAAAGAGACACTTAGAATAGTTTAGAACTTTGTTTTTCCTTTGATCGTACTATTAAGGGGGGTATGGATGGGTAGCTTGACCTAGGTGAGTCTAGTGGGTTAGGTGTGGTGCACACTTGCTAAACCTAGCACTAGGTAGCTCCTAAAAAGCCCTTAGATCCATTGGAGCAAACTTCATTCATGTTTGATCGAAAGTTGGAAGTGAATGGAGGGTCATATACCGACCGGACGCTGACTTCGGTGTGACCGGACGCTGGCGTAGAGTCCGGTCAATTCATTTGATCAAGGTGAAGTCGTCTAGAAGTGACCGGACGCTGAGAGGTAAAGTGACCGGACACTGAGGGCCAGCGTCCGATCGACTTTAGTAAGGTTCTAGAGAGGGAAAATCAAAACCGGACACGTCAGGTCAGTGCTGACCGGACACTGGCCAGCGTCCGGTCACACTTTAAACATTGGAGTTCAGGGTGAACTGATCGGCGTGTCCGGTCAACATGACCGGAGCGTCCGGTCACCCCGTAGAGGCACATAACGGTTTGTTTTTTTAGCCCATGTTATAAATACTTCCTCCATTCATGTGTGAGGGTACTTTTGCTCACTTCAATAGCTGAGAAACACCTTTGAGAGTGCTAAGAAGAGCAAGGTCCTAGTGAGGTGATTGAGATTTGAGAATCCCAAAGAGAGCCCTCATTAGTGAGATCAAGAGTAGCAAGGTGTGCATCCATCCTTCTCATTAGGCTTGTTGTAGTCAAGTGAGAGTTCGTGCTTGTTACTCTTGGTGATCGCCATCACCTAGATGGCTTGGTGGTGATTGGGAGCTTGGTGATCATCCGGAGTGCTTGTGGATGACCCAACTCAAGTTGTGAGCGGTTGTGGGTGATTCACCACGACGGAGTGTCAAAGAATCAACCCGTAAAGAGCACTTGATCCTTGCACAGATCAAGGGGAAGCTATACCCTTGCACAGGTGCTCCATTGAGGACTAGTGGGGAGTGGTGACTCTTCGATACCTCGGCAAAACATCGCCGTGTTCCTCCTTCTATCTTTACTTTGAGCATTTACTTTGAGCAATTCAATTCTTGTCATTTACATTCCTAGAATTGCCATGCTAGAGTAGGATTGGAACTTAGGGTGCTAAACTTTTGTGCATTATATCAATAGAAACACTTTCTAGGCACAAGGGGTTAATTAGGGAGTTTAATTATTGCAAAGAAATTTAGAATTAGCCCAATTCACCCCCCCCCCCTCTTAGGCATCTTGATCCTTTCACATAGGCTTCAAGGCTTGTTAATGATCTCAAAACACTTGGAGAAGAGGTGAAGGCCAAGGACTTCTCTCACAAGTTCTTAAGATGCTTGCCATCAAGGTTTGGCACATTGGTCACTATTTTAGTGAGGAGTGGTTTGGACACCATGACACCAAACCAAGTGTTGGGAGATGTGATGACCGATGACACATATAGAGATGATGATGAGAAGGAACAAAAGAAGGAGAAGAAAGATTAGAAGAAGGATGAGAAGAAGAAGAGTGTGGCATTCAAGGCCACATCATCCAAGGGAAAGGCAAAGAAAGAATCATCAAGTGAAGATGAAGACTTGAGCTTTGATGAGATGGATGATGAGAAGATGGCTCTCTTTGTGAAGAGATTTGGCATGTTCATGGTGAAGAAGGACTACCATGCTAGAAGAAAGAAGTCTTCATCCAAGAACAAGGAAGAGTCAAGATGGTGCTTCAAGTGTGGAAGCAAGGATCATCTTGTTGCTCAATGCCCATATAATAGTGACAATTATGATTATGACAAGAAGAGAAATAAGGACAAGAAGGAAAAGAAAGAGAAGAAGGACAAGATGACCATCAAGAAGAAGAAAAAGGGTGGTTCATATGTGGTCACTTGGGATAGTGATGCTTCCACAAGTGATGATGATGATAGTGATGATGACAAGACCACTAAGAAGAAGGCTCTTGCAAGCATTGCTATCAATGAGAAGCCTTCTCTCTTTGACACTCCATCATGCTTCATGGCTAAGGCCACAAAGGTACAAACTTGTGATGATGGATGTGATGAGGAACATGATAATGAAAGTGAAAGTGAAAGTGACAATGATGATGAACCCACTAAAGATGAATTAATTGACATGTTAGAAGATGCTAAAGAACATTTTGACATTAAGAGAAGGGAATGCAAATACTTGCGCAAGCAACTAAAAGCCCTTAAGCAAGCCTTTGATGAGCTCAATGCTTCTCATGAAAGGCTAGAGAAAGTCCATGAGAAGCTTGGCAAGGCTCACAAGAAGCTTAAAAAGCTCATTCCTCTTTACTTAATGAGCAAAATGAGAAGGAGCATGTCGTAACTTATGACAAAGGCTTAACTTGTGATATAATTTAAGAATCTTTCTATAAGCCTATCATTTTTGCTCCCACTAATCCTTCTTGTAGCACATCTACTTCTACCTCATCTAGTAGTGATGGTTTCACCTGTGATGCCTCATTAATGGTTGAGAATGAGACCCTCAAGAAGGAGGTCAATGAGCTCACTCGCACCTTAGGCAAAGCCTATGGTGGTGAGGACCGCTTGCTTATGTGCTTGGATAGCCAAAGAGCATCTCTCTACAAAGAGAGATTGGGCTATACCTCCAAGAAAGGTAAGGCGGCCTTTGCTCCTCACAGGACTAGTTTTGTGAAGAATAATGGTCAGTTTTGCACTAGTTGCAAGCAAATTGGTCACAAAGAGCATGAGTGCAAGAACAAGAGCAAGAATGTTAATGTATCCTCAATTAAGATTAATTCTTTCTATGTACTTACCAAGGGTACAAATGGTGTGAATGCTAAGTTTATTGGTGCACCATGGATGGGCTCAAAGAAGAAAGCCATTTGGGTACCAAAGAGCTTAGTGACTCACCTTCAAGGACCCAAGCAAGTTTGGGTACCTAAAAAGAATTGATCTTCATTTGTAGGTCAATTACAAAGCTGGAGGAATGCATTGGGTTCTTGATAGTGGGTGCACTCAATACATGACTAGTGATGCAAGAATGATCAACTCAATCAATACCAATGGCAATGATGGTTATGATAGTATCATATTTGGTGACAATGGCAAAGGCAAGGTCAAAGGGCTTGGTAAGATTGCAATATCCAATGATATGAGCATATCCAATGTGTTGCTAGTAGAGAGCTTGAACTTCAATTTGCTATCTGTGGCTTAATTGTATGATCTTGGATTCAAATACATATTTGGGGTAGATGATGTAGAGATCATAAGTGTAGATGGCTCTAACTTGATCTTCAAAGGCTTTAAATATGAGAATCTATACTTGGTTGATTTCAATGCTAGTGAAGCTCAATTATCAGCATGCTTGTTCACTAAGTCTTATATGGGTTGGTTATGGCATAGAAGGCCTGGTCATGTTGGAATAAAACAATTGAATAGATTGGTTAAGTATGACTTGGTTAGAGGCTTGAAAGGTGTTGTATTTGAGAAGGATAAACTTTGTAGTTCTTGTCAAGCCGACAAACAAGTTAGAAACACTCACCCTAAGAAGAGCATGATGAGCACTAGTAAACTATTTGAGTTATTGCATAGAGATTTGTTTGGGCCAACATAATACACTAGCATTGGTGGAAATAAATATGCCTTTGTGATAGTGGATGACTACACTAGATACATATGGGTATTCTTTCTAGTGGACAAGAGTGATGTGTTTGCAACATTCAAATCATTTGTCAAAGGCATTCACAATGAGTTTCAAACAACCATCAAGAGAGTTAGAAGTGACAATGGTAGTGAGTTCAAGAACACTAGAATTGATGAGTTGTGTGATGATTTTGGAATTAGACATCAATTCTCGGCCAAGTATACTCAATAATCAAATGGCCTTGTTGAGAGGAAGAATAGAACCTTAATTGACAAGGCAAGATCAATGTTGAATGAGTACAATGTGAGTCAATCCGTTTGAGCCGAAGCTATCAACACGGCTTGCTATTGTAGCAACCGCTTATATTGTCACCCATTGAAAGAGAAGACACCATATGAGCTCTTGAATGGTTGAAAGCCCAGCATTGCATATTTTTTGGTCTTTGGTTGTAAATGCTATATCTTGAAGAAAGGCACTAAATTGGGAAAGTTTGACAAGAAGTGTGATGAAGGATTCCTACTTGGCTACTCCACTATAAGCAAAATGTATAGAGTTTGTAATTTGGCAAGTGGTACTCTTGAGGAAGTTCATGATGTAGAATTTGATGAAACCAAGGGTTCCCGAGATGAGAATGAGAACTTGGAAGATGTTAGAGGCATTCAACTTTCAAATGCCACAAAGAAAATGGATGTTGGTGACTTGAGGTCTAGGCAAGTGATTGATGAAGAAGATGATCAAGTGTAAGTGCTCTCTAACTCAAATGTGCAAAATGATACTAATCAAGCTAGTTCAAGTGGCTTTCATGACAATGTGCAAGATCAAGTGACTTGTACATCATCTCAACCCAATGATCAAGCAAGTGCAAGTAATGTTCCTATTCTCCAACCAACCAATATTGCAAGAGATCATCCATTAGACACTATAATTGGAGATATCTCTAGAGGTGTACAAACAAGATCAAGATTGGCTTTATTTTGTGAGCATTTCTCATTTGTGTCATATATTGAACCTAAGAAGATAGATGAAGTATTGAAGAATGTTGATTGGGTGAATGCAATACAAGAAGAATTGAACAACTTCATAAGAAATCAAGTATAGGAACTAGTTGAAAGACCAAAGAACCACAATATGATTGGAACCAAATGGTCTATAGAAACAAGCAAGATCAAGATGGGATAGTAGTAAGGAACAAAGCAAGATTGGTAGCACAAGGTTACACTCAAGTGGAAGGTCATGACTTTGGGGAAATATATGCCCCAGTTGCTAGATTGGAAGCAATTAGAATCTTGTTAGCCTATGCTTGTGCCCACAATATCAAGCTCTATCAAATGGATATCAAGAGTGCATTTCTGAATGGCTACATCAATGAAGAAGTATATGTTGGCAAGGACTTGTTTGAGTAGTCTAAAGTAGTCTAAGTTTCTCGATGAGGATAATTAATTCGGTCGTTGTGGTCGGACTCTATTATGGATTTCTGACCACATTCTCCATAGGTCCCTCTTAGATCTTCTTTCTCCAATCTTGGGTGGAAATAGATAGAAACTCTTGAATGGAAATTGAAAAGAAATGTAGCCCCAGTTCCTTTAGAAATGGTAAGATCTTTGGCGCGAGAAGAAGGGGTGATCCATATCATCTTAACTTGGTTCTACTTCCCCTCTTTTTTTAAGAATACCAAGTCGGATTCTCAAGCAAACAGGTCTTAGTAAAGATAGAGATCTCTCCCGCGCTAAATGTATTTCGTGTGTATCTCACAGGTGGATTTAAAAACCCCCATGAATTAACTTGGGTCACAGGCGTGGTTTTGGCTATATTGACTGCATCATTTGGTGCTAGCACTGTGTAAGACAACCAGTCAATCTAAACTGAGTCCTATCTAGCCTAGCTATATATGTTGATGACATCATATTTGGATCAACCAATCAAGACTTCTGTGAAGAGTTTGGGAAGATGATAGCTAATGAGTTTGAGATGTCCATGATTGGAGAGTTGAGTTACTTCCTTGGTCTTTAAATCAAACAATTGAAGAATGGTATATTTGTGAGTCAAGACAAGTACATCAAAGACATGCTCAAGAAGTTTGGCATGAGTGATAGCAAAGCCATAAGTACACTAATGGGAACAAATGGTAATTTGGTTAGTGATGCAAGTGGCAACATGGTGGATCAAAAGTTGTATCGGTCTATGATTGGAAGCCTACTCTATGTGACCATATCAAGGCCGGATGTCATGTTTAGTGTGTGCATGTGTGCAAGATTCCAAGCCTCGCCAAGAGAAAGTCATTTGAAGGCTACAAAGAAAATATTGAGGTACTTGAAGCATACATAAAATGTTGGTTTGTGGTATCCCAAAGGAGCTAAGTTTGAGCTAGTTGGTTACTCTGACTCGGATTATGCGGGATGCAAGGTTGAAAGGAAGAGCACCTCGGGCACATATTAGTTATTGGGAAGATCACTTGTTTCATGGTCATCAAAGAAGCAAAATAGTATTGCATTATCAACTGTCGAAGCCGAATACATATCCGCCGGTAGTTGTTGTGCATAAATACTTTGGATGAAGGCCACCTTGCATGAATTTGGAATCAAGTTCAAGAAAGTGCCATTGCTATGTGACAATGAGAGTGCAATCAAGCTAACCAACAATCTGGTTCAACATGCAAGAACAAAGCACATTGATGTCTGCCACCATTTCATAAGAGATCATCAACAAAAAGGGGACATTTGCATTGAGAGTGTGGGCACCAAAGATCAACTTACTGATATATTCACCAAGCCATTGGATAAGAAAAGGTTTTGCAAGCTAAGTAATGAGTTGAACATATTGGATTTCTCAAATATGTGTTGATGCACCCCCCACTTATATGACATGCCTCTCCTTTAAGCAATCCAAGGTAAAAGTTGATTGGCATGCATACAACCTTTGCTAAGGACTTATTTAGTACATCTAGTCATTCCTCATATCTTATAGGCTCATTCATGAAAATCAAATGAATTTGATGCTTGTATGGTACCACTATTGTTTCTATCTTGACTTGATCTGTTTCTTCACCGAGTTGATCCGTTTCAACTCCAACTTCTTCTCCTTTGCAAATGTGCTAACACCACCAAGTGTACCCAACCATGTGTATGTGTGTTAGCTTTTCACAAACAGTTTTCAAAGGATTAGCCACTCAACTTGCCACGCCACTCGATCCTAGCGATGATGCAAAGTTAGATCACTCGAGTGGCACTAGATGACCGATATGCAAACAAGTTTGCCCCTCTTGATAATCTATCCTAAACCCGGTCATCAACTTCTCTACACACCTATGACCGGTGAAATAAAATGCCCTAGGTTATACCTTTGCCTTGCGCATTCCATTCCATCTCCTCCAATGTTGATGCAACACATGCATCAACATGATCAACAATGATATGATTCACTTCATATCATCACGTGATCATATTGGTTCATCAATCTTGACTTCACTTGCTTTTCACTGTTGCCATCGTCCATCGGCGCCAAGTCTTGCTCAAGCTTCACTGCCACGCGATCCATCACTCCAAAGCCTCCGACTTGCCCTTCACGCTTTCAACCGGTCCATCAAACCAAGTCTTGTCTTGATCTTCTCCACCTTGATCACATGACTCAATGTCATGTCTCATATGCAATGAGCTCCTTCAACATCACATGTGTGAGCTTTGCAACATCTCCAAACCATTTTCACCTTCATGGCATATGTTGCTCACACACATGTACTTGTGGACTAATCACCTATGTATCTCACATAAACACAATTAGTCCACCTAGGTTGTCACTCAATTACCAAAACCACACAGGGACCTTTCAATCTCCCTCTTTTTGGTAATTGATGACAACTCTACAAAGATATGGAAATTAAGCTCTTTTGGATTCATGTTGCTTGCCCAAGTAATTTTACCATGTGTAAATGATTTTGGACAAGTACCATAAACCCAAAATGGTAGTATTAGCTCCCCCTATATATATGCTAGAGTGTTTGGTTTGAAGCTCACACATATGCATAGATTGGAATTGTGGGAGATTAATTACTACCAAATGATGCTAAGGTGTATAGAATAAACCTTTGAAGAGTGATACCAATCGGAGTTGCACCTTTAAGTTCATCCTTAGCACCATGGTTAGATAAATATCACTTAGAAATAAAAGCACTAGATACCTCGAGAGATCAATATTAAAAGCAAGGTACTAGCATTACATGAAAGGCATACCAAGTGTCTAGCTATCATCCTATGTATGCTAGTTTTCATTTCATCAATCAAATTCTACAACTAGCATACACCACACAAGCATGCATATTGAATATAAAAGTTTATGCAATGCAAGCAAGCACATGAATATGCACATATCAAATGCAATCAATCAAAGTTCATGAGATTGCTCCCCCTACTTGTGTGCTTCTCTTATCCAAGAATTTTGATCCTTTCACAACCTTCAATGTTGCTCTCCCTCTTTGTCCATGTCCATGTCCTACCTCTACTTCTTTTCTTTAATGTCTCCCAAAGCTTTCATATCTTTGTACAATCTCTCCTCCTTTGTCATCAATTTTGATAAAAGGTGTGCTTCTTATTGATACAAAGATTTGCATTTGGGGTAGATGGTTGAGGCTTGCATCTTGCATTTTTTATGGACATCACTTGATTATTGGAATAACACCACTTGTAGATACCACTCGTAGGGCTTCTTGAGATACCACACATAAGATCTTTGACCTTGATACCAATTCATGGGAAATCTCCCCTTATGGGATAGCATGGGTCATCCATTTGATAAACTTGAGCTCTTGTGGGTGAGGGATGCATTCTTTATTTGATGATCACTTAAAGTTGAGGATCACTTGTGGAACCATCGTCTTGCATGATCGATACCACGTGTAGATGTGATACTACTTGAAAGAATTTGCTACCATGGAACCACTTGTTGGATTTGTCAATTTTGACCATTTCTTGACCATTAGCTATCTTCATGAGTACTACTTATAGGATATTACTTGTGAGTTGATCTAGACATCACTTATGAATTCTTGATGAAATACTTGAGTCTAGATACCACTTGAAACAAATAAACTAGATATCCATTTGCATTGTTGTCTGGTGCTTGTACTCTTGTTACTTATCATGAGCTTCTAAGTTGACTTGAACTAAATTGATTTGCCTAAGCTTCCAAGTCCGGTTTGAACCAATGACAAGCTTCTTCACAGCTCTTACAAGGGTTATCTCACCATTGTTGTACTTGTCACTTGTTAGCAATCCAAATTAAATCAAGTACTTGGGCTCACTAGCTCATGAACAAATTTATATACTAACCACTAGATCAACTAATCATTCAAGTAATAGTGGTAGGCTATGGATTTAAATATTTCATTTGTTATGCATGATCCTATGAAGCATGTACTATATACACTAACCGTATACTAGTAAGGGATGAAATAATCATGCATATTACAATGATACCTTTGCTATATTGGAGTAGAGGATAGTCACATAGATTTCAATTCATTTCTCCAATAGCAATGTGAAGTCCAATTATAAGCTTGGTGAAGACCAATAGATACCATTTAGAATTCCATTCTTCACCCATATGAAATGAATACCTCTTATGGTCAAGTGCACTTTTCTTGTTGTGGTTGGCTTGCTTCATCTTTTGATCAATGCTTGCATGAGAGAACTATTTGAAATACCACTTGAATTGCCATGACTAGCTCTCTTTTGGGTGTTGCTTGTTTTCTTAATCAACCCTTTTGATTGCTTCAACTAAGCATCTTAAATGTCCCTCGGATCACCACTTCCATGTTAGCCTTTCAAGTACCATACTTGGTTTACCTACACATAGGTGGCAATCCCCTACACTTAGGGAGAAGTGACCTCTCTCTAAAGAACCATTCTTGACACTCACTTGAAATAACTTGATTAATTGATCCAAGTGATGGACTTAACTTGATAAGTTACCTTGATTTCTTCTTTAAGTCCTTTACTTTCTACTTGTTTAAGTCATTTTATTTCTACCAAATGATTTCCAGTAGTCACTAGAACTTAAACTTTATCTTCATCTTGAGTTTGATCTTGATCTTCCAATTTGAGTACCAAATATGTGCAAAGTACACTCCACAATCAAATAGCCTTGTACTCTTTGCTTGTTATGCTTCTAGATCATCTCAAAAACAAACTTAGGTACCTCAACCACTTATAAACATGTTTCCAACTTGAGGACCTTTCAATCAAAGTGACTCCAAATAAATTCAATAATTGTTATTTTTCTGGCAGATTATGTACTCTTTAAAGAAAAATACATATCTCCCAAAGTACAAATCCAAATACCAAAAAATTTGGTGGAGATGTGATTCACTAAGTTATCTAGCAACTATAAAAATTTGAGATTCATTTGACTTCTATATTGCTACCAGATTTTAATTCTTCTACACTGTTACATGCTAAAAACTACTGCACTATAGCTGACAAGACCCACTACAAAACCGAAGCATTTCTTGTCTAATTCTCATGAAATTTATACATAATCTTATACCATAAGTCTAGAGCATGTACACCAATTTGTATGCCAATACAATAAGTTTTGATTACTCAAACATGGCTAAGATCACAGCTCACTCAGATTTTTAATATAGGACAGATTTCAATCACTTGAGGTATACTTCATCAAATATGAATCAAACTTGAAATCAACTTGTTTGAATACTTTTCACAAGACATAAATCCATTCAATCCACTTACTAAATGTCATCTTATGAACTTATCCAACACAAATCAATCCAAACTTGATTACTAAGCTATTTATCCATTCAAACATCTCATAGCAAACAACATTGCATATTTATCCAATTCAATCAACTCATATGCACCCAAATGAAATGATCAACAAGAGATATACCTTAGTTAGCTCATGATCATCCAACTAGCAAGCTTCAACTCAAATAATTTTGCAAGCCATCAAATAATCCAATAAATCACCACAACTTGAATATGACACTTGTATGTTGTAGAACATTTGAACTTCACACAATTATCATGGCATTGAGTTTAGATGTGCACTAGGCTTCATATCTTGATTCAACATATGATGATCAATATGAAATCAATTGAATCAAGTCTCCAATGCCGATGGTACCTACAATCAATCATCCACTTTTTGATGGTACCCAAACAATTTTGGGTCCCCTCAAGTTAGGAGCAACATACTTAGGCATAGCCTTAGTATGAGTAGCGGTATATTTTGTAGTAGCAACCATAGAGGTACCATTACCATCCTTTCTAAGCACATTATTATCAACAATTGAAATAGGCTTAGAATTGTTACCTAGGGAATATGAATGTGCCATGTGTCCTCTTTCCCGGCATGAGTAGCACTTTCTCTTTGATTGAGCCTTCTCTTCCTTGCTCATGTGGTGCTTCCCATTGCCTTGCCTCTAATGGATTGCTTGAGCCTTCTTCTCAAGCTTGGTAGGACACTTAGAGGCAAAGTGTCCCGTATTTTCACACTTGAAGCACTTGATATGAGCATAGACTTTCTTCTCATTTTGTGTTTTGCTCATCATCTTGGCATCATGAGTATGCATTGGATGCCTTGCCTTTCCACCCCTTCTTGTTTTCTTCTTCTTTATCATCAAATCACTACCATCATGGTTGATCTTGATTTGCTTTTGGGGTGTCTTCTCTTGCTCAACTTGTGGCTTTGGTTGAGACTCTTCTAGTTGCTTCACCAATTGCTTGGTTGGACACATTGAGGTAAGATGACCCCAAGTGCGGCACTTGAAGCACTTCACATGCTTGAGCCTCTCTTCTTCTTTTATCTTCTTGAGCTTCTCAATGTTAGGGCAACCATTTGCATGGTGTTCCGCTTCATGACACCAGTAGCACATGGTATGAAAGAGCTTTCTTTGTTGTAGTTTCTTCATCATTCTTTCTCTCTTTCTTTCACCCTTTGTCATCTTCTTCTTGAAGCCAAGGCCACACTTGTCATCATAGTTTCTTTGAGTCTTCAACATTTTCTCAAAGGTGACTTTTGAGTTGTAGCACCTCTCTAACTTGGTGCTCAAATTCTTCACTTCATTTTTGAGCTCATTGTTCACCTTCAAAAGGTTAGTCTCACAAGATATAGAAGTAGAACAAGCATCTATATGTGAAGAGCATGGCATTTCTAATAAATCATAACAAGAGGTGGATACATGCTTCTTGCCTACATCACAAGGGTTAGCAACATTTTACAATTTATCATTTGATCCATGTGATGAGCTCTCATTATTTTTAAGTTTCTTTGTAAACATTTTAATGAGAAAAGCATGTTGTTCTAATAATTCTTCATGAGATGCAAGTAGTGTCTCATGATTCAATTTTAGAACATCAAGTAATTTCTTATGTTCTTCACAAGAGTTCTTTAGAAATGAGTTTTTATTTTCCAATTTTAATGTTTTAGCTTTCTCATTTTCTAAAGACATGGTCATGCTAGCAAGTCTACTAATAAGCTCATCATATGAATCAACATGATCAACCACATTAGCATTTGATACCTTGGTGTCACCTTGTGACATGAAGCAATGTGGTGGTGTTAGAGAGTTTGTAGTAGCATCACAATCATGGCTTGAGCATGAACCATCATCACCATCAAGTGTGCATGGGGTAGGATCATCATGTACATCACTTGAGGCATCACCATCAATCTTGTCAAGTGAACTTATAGTAGATCGATCATCATCATCACTTGACCATGAGGTGAAGCAATCTTCCACAATCACCAAATTGTGGTTATGCTCAACATCCTCACGTGCCTCCTTCTTGGGCTCATCCTCATCATCGAAAACCATCCCATATTTGTCATTGAGATAACTCCATATCTCATGGGCGAACATCAAGTCCATGATCTCTCCAAAGTTGTTATTATGCAAAGATCTATACATGATGTTAGTAGCATGGATGTCGAGATCTAGGCATTTCTCTTGTGCTTGAGTTAGATTATCTTCATCCAACGCATGAGAAAAAACTACATCTACCATCCACCACATTCGAGGGCAAATAAATTTAAAATTGTATATCATCTAATTTTTCCACCGTGCAAAGTGTGTGCAATAAAAAATGTATGGACAATCATATAGCCCACTAGACACCATCCTCTTGGGTCAGTGAAGACCACAAATGAGAGACCTAGCTCTGATACCACTTGTAGGGTCGAGATGGCGGACTAGAGGGGGGTAAATAGTCATTTCTAAAATTAATCATGCCGGCTAACCGAAATAAGTGTGGAATTAAAATAATTGGTCTAGCCAAGACTACACCCCTCTATCTATGTTCTCTAGAACCTTGCAAAGATCCTAATTAAGCAACTAAGGTGTTGGGCTAGCTAGAGCTCACCTTACCAATTCTAGAAGCAAGGTCACACAAACTTATGCCACTAGTACTTCAAGCAACGAGGGAGCTCCTACACATGCTAGTAAGCAAAAGCACAAAGCCTCCTAACCTCACTAGCAATGCTCAATAACAAGGCAACCAATGCCAAATTAGAGAGCGCAAATACTTAGCTACTCAAACTAAGCAATGTGACTAACAAGGTTACACAAACCAAATTAGCCACGCAAGGGAGCTACTTCTATGCTACACAAGCAAGAAGGTAACTAGTGAGCTACACAAGCTAACTAATTACAAGAGCAACTACACAAGCACAATGTATATGAAAGTAATCACAAGCTTGTGTAAGGGGATTGCAAACTAATGGAAAGAACAATGTTGATACGGTGATTTTCTCCTGAGGTTCACATGCTTGCCAACTCGCTATGTCCCTGTTGTGTCGACCGCTCACTTAGTGGTTCGATGGCTAATTGGCATCACCCGCCAAGCCCACACATCGGACACCATAAGAACCTACCCCAAAAGTGAGGATAGCTCAATAACATGCTCAACTAGAGTTGCTCTTCGTGGCTCCGGGGGGTGAGCATAATGTCCCTCACAAAGCTCTTCTCCGGAGCACCGTACAAGCTTTTTGTAGGCTTCGACGGAGACCACCGCCAAGCCATCTAGGAGGTGGCAACCTCCAAGAGTAACAAGCACCACCAGCTTGCAAGACGACCACCTAGTGCCACTCAATGCAACCTCACAATGCAATCGCACTAGAATCGCTAACTCAATCAATCGGATGAACACTATCAACCTAGAGTGAGTTAGAGGGCTCCCAAGCACTCTCAAGCATGGACACAAAGTCCCTAAGGTGCTCAGCTAACAGCCCAAGGCCGAGACCCCTTCTATTTATAGCCCCCATGAAAATAGAGCTGTTGTACCCCTTCACTGGGCACAGCTCGGGGTGACCAGACACTCTAGTCAGATCAACCGGATGCACCCTACCAGCATCCAGTCAACGGATGCACACCACATGTTGCCTCTATTCAACCTCAGTCGCTTGATCTCAATAGTCAAGTGATGACCGGACGCAGCATAGTGCCAAGACCAGATGCACCTCTACCGAGTCCGGTCATTTCTAGAGAGGTTCCATTCATGATCGGACGCGTCAGTTTGAACACGACCGAACGTAGACCAGCAAGAGTCCAATCATTTCTAAAGAGCTCCCCAAGCCTCTGTTTTGTGACTGGACACATCCGGTCCTGCACGACCGGACACAGCACCTGAGTCCGGTCATTCTCTAATTGCCATGTGTCACTATTGTTCCTCATGCTACCACGTCAACGTACGTCAGTACTGACCGGACATAGGCCCTGAGCGTCTGGTCACTCTTCGCGCCAGCGTCCGGTCACGAGATTGAGACCACGCGCTCACTGCTGCCACTGACTGGACGTGCCGGTCATGCCGAGGCCAGCGTCTGGTCACTCATAGTGACCTCCTTTCACCTCTGTTTCTTCACCGAGTTGATCCATTTCAACTCCAACTTCTTCTCCTTTGTCAATGTGCTAACACCACCAAGTGTACATAACCATGTGTATGTGTGTTAGCTTTTCACAAATATTTTTCAAAGGATAAGCTACTCAACTTGCCATGCCACTCGATCTTAGCGATGATGCAAAGTTAGATCACTCGAGTGGCACTAGATGACCGATATGCAAACAAGTTTGCCCCTCTTGATAGTACAACCATCTATCCTAAACCCGATCATCAACGCCTCTACACACCTATGACCGGTGAAATAAAATGCCCTAGGTTATAACTTTGCCTTGCGCATTCCATTACATCTCCTCCATTGTTGATGCAACACATGCACCAACCAATCACCAAATGATATGATCCACTTCATATCATCACATGACCATATTGGTTCATCGATCTTGACTTTACTTGCATTTTACCCTTGTCTTCGTACATCGGCGCCAAGTCTTGTTTAAGCTTCACCACCACGCGGTCCATCACTCCAAAGCCTCCGACTTGCCCTTCACGCTTGCTAAAGCGACCTGATTTCCCGTGAAGGGAAATCCACAGAGTCAAAGTGTAATAAGACCGTTGTAGATCATATTACCCAAATTCTAGTCGAGGATCACATCCATACAACGTAGCATCAGAGTACAAATAGTGCGGAATTACATAAATTATTACATCGCCGCATTGGCGAAATCAAAAGTAGCATTCATTCAGAACAGCTTGAAGATAAGATCGCCAAACTCGAGCGTAGGAACGAACCCCTCAACCATCAAACTCCTCAGAGCTATACTCCTCAACAGAACCTATGTGCCAAAATTTATCAGTACGATTTGTACTGGCCACTCCCACTCTATGAGCATTGCTTTGTAGAAATTGGATGCAAGTTGGATATAATCAAAAGGAACCTATAAGGCTAGGGTTTCCTATGTATTTAGCATATCAAGTGTATAATAATAGTTGGTCAAGTTTTAACACCATTCCCACACACATTCCTCCCCATTCCTGTCCAGAGCCAGGTTTTGATCCTAGCATCGATATACCACCATCTCCATATCATCATCATACCCTCGCTCAGTCGACAGGCCAACTCCCTCTCGGCACTATCTCATGGTCCATAGCCCCTGGCTATGGCTGACACTCTCTCACGGGGGAAGAAGAGAAGGACTCATCTCACTATCTAGTTTAAGCGAAACCCAAGAAAGGTGCATTGCCAACTAGTCGGTACGTGTATCGATCGATCAACCATACACTCTGCAGAGGTTTTACATAACCACAAGATCTGCCTTCTTCGCTGACCGTCGTCAACTGGGCTGATTCCGGCTGCTTGCTAGCCTAGGATAATGCCACTCTACCATTCAGCCCTGGTACACCCCAAGTCTAGTTTGGGGTGGCTGAAACTATGAGTCATAAGCCAAGTCCATAAGGCCTCCATGAAGTCTTGGAAGGGTGTGGGGGGAATCCTCCATGCCCCGTACCTCCTTGCACTATCCGCTATCAACCTAGCAGTAGTGGCAATATCCTACTAAGTAGTCCGGCCGTCCCGCACCATATAGGGCGAGTGGTACGTAAGGCTTCCCGGTGAATCTAAGTACTAGTAAGTCCTTAGGGATGACCAAGCCAGAATGTCTTCATTAGGGTTTCCATTTACCGTGCCACCACAGCACCTCCACCCTGGGCTCCTCCCATCATAGGTTCACACCCAGGGCCACCTCATATACCATTTACCCACCATAGGTATTCATTCTAGGGGTGCCCAAGTAGCACCTCACAGCAAGACTTGCCCCAGGCTCATCGTATACTCCAACTTGGTCGACATAACCCTCACCCTCCACACACCCTAGTCACACACGTAGCACTCTCCCCATAGTCTAGATAACTCCAGTTTCCACCATGCATCAATATGGTTTATTTAAGCGTAGTAGAAATAATAAGCAGTGAAATATAGCAGCAAGCGTGTGACTTAGCCTAACAGCAGGGTGAGCAGGGGTAAGGTTGTGTCAAGGTAAAGGCCATCAATAAAGCATACTAACATGCAAGTCCTATTATAGTGTGATTGTAACAATAAAGTAAAGCAATAGCAGCTCTATATTAGCCATGCGTAATAGGTGCAACGAGATTGGGTGGGATGTGGCACCTTCAGTGAAGTCGTCTCCATACTCCTCACGGTACTCTCGGTCCTCGTCCGTCTGGTTCTCCTTCGAGTCTGCAAACGATCACATTATAGTCGCGTTAGCGACGTCTATAGAATAGCACAAAAAGCAATGAAAATTCACAAAGAGCCAAATGCACTCAAACATGGGTTCATTGCGTAGAGCTCGATTTTAGATGTATTTTGGTCCTGGTCTTGTATTTTTCTAAGTTCGTATGAATTAGTTATGAATTTCTGAAGTTTCAATCATTCCTGGAAATGGAAAAGGCTGAATTAATATCATGTTGACACGTGTCATGCTCCTGTTGGTCCACGTGGCATGCTGACATCAGTATGACATCAGCATGACATCATCATCTTGGTTCCAAGCTAACAGGTGGGTCCTGCTGGCGTCATCTACGTCATCAGCTACTGACAGGTGGGGCCAGAGCTGCTGACATCAGCAACTGACGTTATCATAACATCAGCATGACGTCATCTCGGCTGTTTCATCCTCTGATAAGTGGGTCCCGCATGGCGGTGTCACTGACATGTGGCCCCGGCCAACGGTCAACATTGACCGGTCAATGGTCAATACAGGTCGAGCCTCGATTGGGCTGGTTGGGCCTAGATTTGGGCCAGGCTTGGCCCGCCACGTGGTGCACGCTGGTGCGGCCACGTCGTCTTATGGGGCCACTAATGGGCCGTGATCCACGGGTGTAGGTGAGGCGTGGTTCATGGTGAACCCGTCTGCGTTGGTCCATAGACTGCAGAGCCGGTCTATGAAGGACTTGGTCCACTTACTCCTTCCCAGGGTTTGGTTCACGTGCACGACATGGTCGTGGTCGGAGCTCGGCAGAGCTGCTCGGGACGTGGTCGACGTGGTCATGGTCAGAGCTCGGCGGAACTGCTTGGGACATGGTCGATGTGGTCGTGGTCGGAGCTCGGCGGAGCTGATCGGGACGTGGTCGTGGTCGACGAGGGGAGAATCCCCTCCTCTTCCCTGACGGGGCTCCCGTCGATGGTGAGGTCACCGGCGAGCTCCTGCGGCGGCGTTAGCTTCCGATTAGGGTAGGCAATAGCTTCCCCATGCCATGGCGACTGCGACGGTGGGGTCAGGGCGATGGCTAGGGCTTCCTAGAGCTCTGGCCACGGTGAACGGCGAGGTTTGTCAGTGTGCATGGACAGGGCTAGAGTGGTAGCGAGAGCCTAGTTGGAGGAGCGTGTGAGCTCTATGGAGCTTCTACGGCCACGATGGGCATGTTGAAGGAGCTCCTGGTGCTCCTAGTGGCTCCGGCCACGGTGGTGGGGGCAAAGCGGAGGCGGTGGCGCTCCGATGAGGTGCGGTGCGGCAACGCAGGGCTCCGGTGGGCTTCTTCCTTGGCTAAGGTGAGCGCGGTGTGTCTCTCATCATGGCGGAGCTAGTCGGGGTGTCAACATCGCCTTTACCGCAACATAGAAGACACGGTGGTCTTGCCATGGTTGTGCTCTCGGCCATGGTGAGCATGCCCTTGCATGTACGCTCCTGCTCCGATGTACAACATTGTGGCTAGGGTCCTCCTTTTGGCTGATGGCAGCATGCATGGCGTGTCCTGGGTCTTGGCAAGTGTGGCCATGGCGGTCTCCCTAGCTAACTAGTTGGGCTAGGCTAGAGCTCGAAGCTTCAGCAAGGTTTCAATCATGGCGGTGCTCGTTCCATTTGGCTAGAGAGGTGGTCTCAGCAAGATGGCTCACCACGGGGAGCTTGAAGGCGGTGGCGGTGCCATGTAGTGGTGGCCGTGCAGCTCCTGGGACAATGAAGGTGGTGCTCCCTCCTTCTCCAGCTCTGGCAGCGGTAGGGCTTTGGCAGCAGCGGCGGCGTCCTTCTCCACGCCTCTCCTTCTCCTCTCGTCCCTCGGCTTAGTGTGTTAGTGCAATCCGCACGGCAGCAGCGAGGCATGGTGAGGCACTAGGGTTCTAGGCTCCTCCTTTTATAGGCGAAGCACCACTGCTCACCAATGGTGGATAGGGGTGGACGGCAGGTGATGCGCCGAGCGCATCGGACGGTCCTAGCGTGCGGGGTTAGTGGTGTAGGGGTTGCGTGGGTGTGGCGCCAAGGGAACAAGGTCATGCGTTTTGCGTGACCCTGGGCCTACGCCTACTACTTCGGTCGGGGCTCAGTTGGGAGGAGAGGCTGGCGTGGGGAGGAAGAAGACCCTGTTGCTGGGGTGGCTGACGCATGGGGTCTAGTTGCCAGTGGGTGCGGCTCAGGTGCGTCGCGACGCGGTGAAGCGGTATGGGCTGGTAGGTGGGACCCAGCGGTCGGCGTCTGCGCACGCGTGGGTCGCGAGGCAAAGCTAGGCTAGCTTCGTGGGCCACGTGCACGAGTGGGAGGGTAGGCAGGTTGGCTCGCAAGGCCAAGCAGGCCTGGGCTGCTGCTGCTCCCTCTTCTTTCCTATTTCCTTTTCTTTTTCTATTTCTTTTTGTATTATGTTACACTTCTTTCATGTATATAAATCAAAGTGGCATATTTCTCCTTTGGTATAATGTCCCATGGTGATAAACATTGGTCATAGTATATGTTGGGATATTAATCCCATGTTAGTACATTTATTTATAAACCAATATTTGTTAGCTTTTAGTAATCAACACATAAACCCAAATAAAATCCAGATCACCATGTTGAATATAATGTATCTTGATGTATGCTATGTGATAAAATAAATTCAAGGTGATGAGGTGAGATACTTGTGCAAGTCATGTAGGTTTAGTTGGATTGCGACTAATGCAACACTTAGGGTTAGCTCCTACAAATGTCACTCATCATCACATGGGGTTTTGAAGAAAAAAATTTTGTAGTTGGGATTTTTGGTGTGTGGATTTCTGGGTTGTTACAGTCCTACCCCCTTAACAGAATCTCATCCCCGAGATTAAAGCATAATGTACTCTTCGAAGAGATAAGGATATTATAGCCGGAGGTCAGACTCTTTCTCCCATGTTGCTTCTCTCTCAGTGTGATTGCTCCATTGGACTTTGCACATAGGAATAGTTTTGCTTCGGGTTTCTTTGGTGTCTCTACCCAGAATCTTGATAGGATGCTCTTTATACTCGAGAGTGTTCTAAATGTCAAATGTATCAGTCAGGATCACTTCATCGGGCACTCTCAAACACTTGCGTAGCTAGGATACATGGAACACGGGATGTACACCCGCCAATTCCTCAGGTAGCTCAAGTTTGTAAGCGAGTTTTCCAATCCTCTTGCAAATTTTGTATCGGCCAACAAATCTAGGGGCAAGCTTTCCTTTCACATGGAATCTGATAGTTCTATGTAGCGGGGATACCTTGAGATAGACAAAATCTCCCACATTGAACTCAAGTTCTCTTCTTCTTTTGTCAGCATAGCTCTTGTATTGACTTTGAGCAAATCTCAAATTCTCCTTTACTTGAGCAACTCCTTCTTTGGCATCTTGAATCTTAGCAGAGTCAAAGAACGATCTTTCCCCCGATTGAGACCACATCAAAGGTGTCTTACAAGGTCTACCATACAGTGCTTCAAACGATGACATCTTGATACTGGCTTGGTAGCTATTGTTGTAAGAGAACTCTGCATAGGGTAGGCATTTCTCCCAATCAGATCCATAATTTAGTACACTAGCATGAAGCATGTCTTCTAAGATCTGATTCACTCGTTCAGTCTGTCCATCTGTCTGTGGGTGATAAGCGGTACTGAAATCAAGTTTGGTTCTAATGGACTTGTGCAGGGCTTCCCAGAATCGGGACACAAACTAAGGACCACGATCAGATACAATACTAGAGGGAGCTCCATGCAGTCTGAGAATATGCTCAACATATAGATCTGCTAACTTTTTGGCATCGGTCTTGGTCTTGACTGGTACAAAATGAGCAATCTTGGTCAAATGATCAACAATCACCCAGATGGAAACATTACCTTTTTGTGAACAGGGCAATCCAACTATGAAATCCATGGATATGCTCTCCCATTTCCACTTGGGAATGTCAAGAGGCTTTAACAATCCTACAGACCTTTGATGTTCAGCCTTGACTCTATTATAGGTGTCACATCGTGCCACATGTCCCGCAATGTCTATCTTTATGCCTTTCCACCAAAAGTGTTTCTTCAGGTCTTGATACATCTTTGAACCTCTAGGGTGAATACAGTACTTAGAATCATGAGCTTCTAATAGAACTTCCTCTCATAGTGCTGGATCAGAAGGGACACAGATTATGTCCTTGAACCAGATGGTTCCTTGTTCATCTTCATGGTGGTTGGTCTTGTAGCCTAGTTTCATCAGACCACGAAGATATTCAATCTCTTCACAAATTTTCTAAGCTTGACGAATGCGTTCTGTGAGATCATACTGTACGCGGAGCTCATTCAACAAGCCATGTGGTAGTATCTCAAGCTAGAAATCTTCAATCTCTTCCTTGAGCTTAGGTGGCATGGATTTAGTGATCAAAGTGTGACAGTAACTCTTGCAACTGAGAGCATCTGCGACTACATTAGCTTTTCCTGGATGATAGTGAATTTCCAGGTCATAGTCCTTGATCAATTCTAGCCATTGGCGTTGCCTCATATTTAGATCTTCCTGAGTGAAAAAGTACTTCAAGCTCTTGTGATCGGTGTAGATATCACACTTGTTGCCTATCAAGTAGTGCCTCTAGATCTTCAAAGCATGCACAACTACTGCTAACTCAAGATCATGAGTAGGGTAACGGTTCTCATGTTCTTTCAACTGTTGAGAAGCATAAGCTATCACTCTTCCACCTTGCATCAATACACAGCCAAGTCCTTGATGGGATGCATCACAATAGACCACGAAATCTTTACTAATATCAGGCAATGCTAGCACAAGAGTTGTGGTAAGCTTCTGTTTCAATTCCTAGAAGCTTTGCTCGCACTTGGACATCCATTCAAACTCCTTGGTTTTCTTCAAAAGATTGGTCATCAGACAGGCTATCTTGGAGAAGTTCTCAATGAATCGGCGATAATATCCAGCCAATCCCAAGAAACTTCTGACTTCTGTCACATTACGGGGTTGATTCCACTCTTTCACAGCTTCAATCTTGGCTGGGTCAACTGTGACACCTTCAGCTGATAGTACATAGCCTAGGAAGACAACTTTCTGTAGCCAAAACTCGCATTTGCTGAACTTTGCGTAGAGCTGATGTTGGGCTAGTTTCTCAAGCATAGTTCTCAGATGATGTTCATGTTCTTCAGCGGTGGGTGAATAGACAAGGATGTCATCAATGAATACTACCACAAACTTATCCAGTTCATCCATGAAAATCTTATTCATCATGTTCATGAAGTAGGCGGGAGCATTCATGAGTCCAAAGGACACTACAGTGAACTCAAACTGCCCATACCTAGTCACAAAAGTTGTCTTTGGGATGTCACTCTCTCGAATCTTTATCTGATGATAGCCAGATCTAAGATCAATCTTAGAGAAATACTTGGCACCTCTGAGCTGGTCAAGCAGATCATCAATTCTTAGCAGGGGGTACTTGTTCTTGATGGTGACTGCGTTCAAGTTCCGGTAATCAATGCACATTCTCATCGAGCCATCCTTCTTCTTAACAAATAGAACAGGAGATCCCTAGGGTGAAGCACTGGGTCTGATATATCCCTTCGAAATGAGCTCATCAAGCTATTTCTTGAGCTTGGCCAGTTCGTCAACTGACATGCGATAGGGTCTCTTGGCAATGGGTCCTGTTCCCGGCAAAAGATCAATGATGAACTCTACATCACGGTCTGGTGGCATACTCGGTAATTCTTTAGGGAATACATTGGAATAGTCTCAGACCACAGGCACATCATGAACTGTCTTCTCCTCTTTTTGTGATTCTAAACCGGCTTTAAGGGCACATAGGATAGAAGTGGACTTTTCGGACTGAGGTTCACACCTAATAACTTGGCCTGATGGGTGGGTCACTTGGACGTATCTAGGTGAACATGATATGATACCTTGGTGAATGGTTAGCCAATCCATACCTAAGATGACATCTAGGCTCGTGGAAGGTAACAGGGTTAGGTCAGCTTTAAAGATAAGACCATCAATGGTAAGACTCACTCTCTTACATATGTGGGTGCACTTTAGGTCTCCTAAAGGTGAGCTGGTGATGATAGGCTTTCCATGTGGGGTTACACACAGGTCATGCTCTCGTGCAAACTTGGATGATATGTAAGAACAAGTTGCTCTAGAATCAAATAGAACTAATGCAGTATTGCCATTAACTAAAAACATACCGTACACAATGTTAGGGGCAGCCTATGCTTCCTCGGCATCTAGATGGTTGAGACGTCCATGAGTAGCAGATCCCTTGAACTGAGACCTCTGAGCGGCTGAGTTCTGAGGGCACTCAGCAGCTTTGTGACCTAGATGGCCACAAGCGAAGCAGATGAAAGGTGCACCGCCTGTAGGGGTTGGCGCGGGTGCCTTCCAGTTTCCAGTGCTTGGTGCAGAGCGGTTCTATGCTAGGCGTTCATTCGTTGAGTGGGGATGGTTGAAATGGTCCTGAGTGTTGCGGTCCTGAGCATAATGGTCCCGGGTGTAATGATCCTAAGCAGGGTGGGAGTATTTGGTGGTGTAGCCTCCACCACCCCTACTCGATCCAGGGTTGTCATCCCTATTGTGGCGAGAGTGTTCCTTGGATGGTGCATCTCTATGGAACCTCTTGCGATCACGGCCATGGAAGGACTCCTCAGGCTTATGCTTCCTCTCCCTGTACTCCTCTCTAGCTTCAGCATGGTCCTTCTCAATCTGGATGCAGCGATCCACTAGAGCACGCAGCGTGCTACTCTCAATACCACCAAACTTCAGCTTGATGTGCAGGTTAAGTCCCTTGCGGTAATAGTATAGCTTCTCCTTCTCAGAGTTTACAACATAGGAAGGTGCATAGCGTAGAAGGTTGGTGAAACAAGTAGTGTACTCAATCACCCTGTCCTTTCCCATCTTGATGTTACGAAACTCCTTGGCTTTGGCCTCCATGATACCCTTGGGAATGTGATACTCAGTGAATGCTTCGGCGAACTCATCCCACGAGATGTTGGCAGGGTCCTCATGGGAATCACTAAAACTATCCCACCAGGCGCGTGCTGCACCTATGAGCTAGTGTGTGGCAGCTCCAATACACTCATCGTCGATGAAGGTGGTGAGGTCGAGCTTCTTTTCCACCTCCTTGAGCCAGTCATCGGCTACAAGTGGGTTAGGGTCGGTGCCATCATAGGTAGGTGGCCTCAGCTTCATAAATTCTTCTAGCTTCCTTTAGAAGTCATTCTGCTGACCTCCCTGGTGATGGTTTGCTCCATCAACAAGAGCTACAAGAAGCTAGGTCTGTTGTGCCATCACCTCTACCAGGGTCAGTGGTGGTGGTGGCGGAATGTTCTCCTCATCAAGCGGCGGGGTATTCTCTAGGTTGAAGGGTATCCCTCCACGTCCACGGCCATAGCCATGGCCATAGTTGTTGCCACCACGCCCCCCATTTGGTTCGACTGGTTTGGGGGTGGGCGTACGTCCATGGTTCATTAGGCGAGCAGATCGGCGGTTCGGCATCTGCAACACAGATCATAGGAATTTTAGTGTTTGTGCCATAAGTGCTTATAATTTAGTATGATTACATGATTTTGACAATTTAAAGAAAATCATTTATACTATCCAACACTCATTACAAAGAAGCAATAAGATCCATAAGATGCAATAAGATCCAAAATATTCATTACAGGGGTTTATTACATAGCATCATCTCCAGTAGCTACACTTGAAGACTCGCGAGAATTGTACTACACATAGTGTCTCATATTATATCTCATAAGGGGTACATCATGGGGTACAACTTATGGAAGCCACTGGCATGACTCATGACCATGTAGGGTCATCTACTCTAACTTGTACACCGCAGCTGGGATATGACTGTTCTCGATCTTGATCTCCTCGTCAGACTTGTGAAGTCGGGACACATACTTCAAGGCCTCGGCGAGCTCCTCAGTAGGCTTCCCTCTAGGTAGGGTAGGGCAGGCGTCTAGGTTGAGGCGAGTCGGGGCTAACTCAAACTCCTCTATCCTAGGCTTCGTCTTGCTGCAAATCTCCTTGGGTAGCTGATCCCACATACCCTTCATCTCCCTGAGGCGCTTCTTGTCAGACTTCTACCAAGCCTGTCAAGTCCTCTCACACTTGTCCTGTAGGTACTCGTTCTGCCTGAGTACCTCGATCAGGTGACCCTGGTTGTGAATGGCCTTCTTCCTAAACTCTTCTAGCTCTTGAGTCATGGTCTTGTTCTTATATTGGATTTTCAGCATATCAATCCCCTTGGACCTCTCTCTGTCTCCTCTATGGTTGAACTCAGCCTTCTTGTTGTCCAACTCTCTTTGCAACTCCAAGACCTTGCTATTGAGGTAGCAGTTCCTATTGCCTAGGTCGACGGCTTTGTCCTATAAGTCAGCGACCTCGGCTCTGTAGACTTCTTCACGATGGTTGAGCTCATCCTATAGCTTGGCAACTGTCTCAAGCAGACTAGCTCGCTCCTATGCTCCCTACAAGTCTTGCTCCTGGTACTCCCATAGAAGGGCCTAGTCCTAATGTCTCCTCTACTCAAGCTGGGTCACGTACCTATCCTGCTCTAGTAGGTGGATAGCCAAGATGCGAAGGCATCTGTCCTCCTCAGCAAAGATAACTCTACCGGCTATGAAACTCTGCTCACTAGGGGTAAGGCTAAGGTTGAGGGCCTGGGGAAGTAGACAGAACTCTATCGTCTTTAGGTGCTCATAGTGGTCCCTCATCACTCTACGAAGTGCCTTGTGTGAGACAGCTCGCAGTCCCTCCTCAACTGTGTCCTCTATAGTCAACTCGATGAAAGCTGGGATAGAAGGTAAGGTAGTGCTAGCTGGGAACTCGACTAAGGTGACAACTAGTCCTTCAATTCCTCCTTCCTGAGCTGATTTCCCGGTGTAGGTGACCTTGACAAGCTTGTTAGGGACTCCTAACATGACGAGAACTTGGCAGAGGGTCTGTGCAAAACCCCCGAGCTCACGTAGGTCGAAGGTAAGCTTGGCATGGTCTAGAGGTAGCGGTCCTAGAGGCGGCCATTCGACGTTCGTTGCCATCTGCAAGTTTTAAGGAAATAGGTGTTAGTAGGTCAATAAATAGATAAGCCTTGCATAAAAGTAAATGCAGGGTTGGTATATAACCGAAAGAAGGGCTGTTCACGTCCTATTCTATCGTCCATTTTTGAGGGTTTCATCCTAGGGTCAAGTATGGCTCTGATATGCTTGCTGAAGCGACCTCATTTCCCGTGAAGAGAAATCCATAGAGTCGAAGTGTAATAAGACCGTTGTAGATCATATTACCCAAATTCCAGTCGAGGATCACATCCATACAACGTAGCATCAGAGTACAAATAGTGCGGAATTACATAAATTATTACATCGCCGCATTGGCGGAATCAAAAGTAGCATTCATTCAGAACAGCTTGAAGATAAGATTGCCAAACTCAAGCGTAGGAATGAACCCCTCAACCGTCAAACTCCTCAGAGCTATACTCCTCAGCAGAAGTTGTGTGCCAAAATTTATCAGTACGATTTCTACTGGCCACTCCCACCCTATGAGCATTGCTTTGTAGAAATTGGATGCAAGTTGGATATAATCAAAAGGAACCTATAAGGTTGGGGTTTCCTATGTATTTAGCATATCAAGTGTATAATAATAGTTGGTCAAGTTTTAACACCATTCCCACACACATTCCACCCCATTCCCGTCCAGAGCTAGGTTTCAATCCTGGGATCGATATAACACCATCTCCATATCATCATCATAGCCTCGCTCAGTCGACAGGCCAACTCCCTCTTGGCACTATCTCATGGTCTGTAGCCCCTGGCTACGACCAACACTCTCTCACGGGGGAAGAAGAGAAGGACTAATCTCACTATCTAGTTTAAGCAAAACCCAGGAAAGGTCCATTGCCAACTAGTCGGCACATGTATCGATCGATCAACCATACACTCTGCATAGGTTTTACATAACCACAAGATCTGCCTTCTTCACTGACTGTCGTCAACTGGGCTGATTCCGGCCGCTTGCTAGCCTAGGATAATGCCACTCTACCATTCAACCCTGGTACACCCCAAGTCTAGTTTGGGGTGGCTGAAACTGTGAGTCATGAGCCAGGTCCATAAGGCCTCCATGAAGTCTCGGAAGGGTGTGGGGTAAATCCTCCACGCCCCGTACCTCCTTGCACTGTCCGTTATCAACCTAGCAGTAGTGGCAATATCCTACCAAGTAGTCCGGCCGTCCCGCACCATATAGGGCGAGTGGTACATAAGGCTTCCTGGTGAATCTAAGTACTAGTAAGTCCTTAGGGATGACCAAGCCAGAATGTCTTCATCAAGGTTTCCATTTACCGTGCCACCATAGCACCTCCACCCTGGGCTCCTCCCATCACAGGTTCACACCAAGGGCCACCTCATATACCATTTACCCACCACAGGTATTCATTCTAGGGGTGCCCAGGTAGCACCTCATGGCAAGACTTGCCCTAGGCTCATCATATACTCCAACTTGGTCGACACAACCCTCACCCTCCACACACCCTAGTCACACACACAGCACTCTCCCCATAGTCTAGATAACTCCAGTTTCCGCCACGCATCAATATGGTTTATTTAAGTGTAGTAGAAATAATAAGCAGTGAAATATAGCAAGAAGCATGTGACTTAGCCTAACAGCAGGGTGAGCAGGGGTAAGGTTGCGTCAAGGTAAAGGCCATCAAGAAAGCATACTACCATGCAAGTCATATTATAGTATAATTGTAACAATAAAGTAAAGCAATAGCAGCTCTATATTAGCCATGCGTAATAGGTGCTACGAGATTGGGTGGGATGTGGCACCTTCAGTGAAGTCGTCTCCGTACTCCTCATGGTACTCTCAGTCCTTGTCCGTCTGATTCTCCTCCGAGTCTACAAACGATCGCATTATAGTCATGTTAGTGACGTCTATAGAATAGCATAAAAAACAGTGAAAATTCAAAAAGAGCCAAATGCACTCAAACATGGGTTCATTGCGTAGAGCTCGATTTTAGATGAATTTTGGTCCTAGTCTTATATTTTTCTGAGTTCGTATGAATTAGTTATGAATTTCCAAAGTTTCAATCATTCCTGGAAATGGAAAAGGCTGAATTAATATCATGCTAACACGTGTCACGCTCCTGTTGGTCCATGTGGCATGCTGACATTAGTATGACATTAGCATGATGTCATCATCTCAATTCTGAGCTGACAGGTGGGGTCCTGCTGGCGTCATCATGACGTTAGCACGACGTCATCTACGTCATCAGCTACTGATAGGTGGGGCCAGAGCTGCTGACGTCTGCAGCTGATGTTATCATGACGTCAGCATGACATCATCTCGGCTGTTTCATCCTCTGATAAGTGGGTCCCGCATGGCGGTGTCACTGACATGTGGCCCCGGCCAACGGTCAACGTTGACCGGTCAATGGTCAATATAGGTTGGGCCTCGACTGGGCTGGTTGGGCCTGGATTTGGGCTAGGCTTGGCCCACCATGTGGCACGTGCTGGTGCGGCCATGTCGTCTTATGGGGCCACTAACGGGTCGTGATCCACGGGCGTAGGTGAGGCGCGGTTCATGGTGAACCCACCTGCATTGGTCCATAGACTACAGAGCCGGTCTATGAAGGACTTGGTCCACTTACTCCTTCCTAGGGTTCGGTTCACGTGCACGATGTGGTCATGGTCGTAGCTCGGCGGAGCTGCTCGGGATGTGGTCGACGTGGTCGTGGTCGGAGCTCGGCGGAACTGCTCGGGACGTGGTCGATGTGGTCGTGGTCGGAGCTCGGCGAAGCTGCTCAGGACGTGGTCATGGTCGACGAGGGGAGAATCCCCTCCTCTTCCCCGACGGGGCTCTCGTCGGTGGTGAGGTCACCGACGAGCTCCCACGGCGGCGTTAGCATCTGATTAGGGTAGGCAATAGCTTCCCCATGCCATGGCGACCGCGATGGTGGGGTCGGGGCGACGACTAGGGCTTCCTAGAGCTCTGGCCATGGTGAACGGCGAGGTTTGTCGGCGTGCATGGACATGGCTACAGTGGTAGCGAGAGCCTAGTTGGAGGAGCATGTGAGCTCTACGGTGCTTCTACGGCCACGGTGGGCGTGTTGAAGGAGCTCCTAGTGCTCCCAGTGGCTCTGGCCATGGTGGTGGGGGGCAAAGCGGAGGCGGTGGTGCTCTGATGAGGTACGGTGCGGCAATGCAGGGCTTCGGTGGGCTTCTTCCTCGGCTAAGGTGAGTGTGGTGTGTCTCTCATCATGGCGGAGCCAGTCAGGGTGTCAACGTTGCCTTTACTGCAACGTAGAAGACGTGGTGGTCTCGCCATGGTTGTGCTCTCGGCCATGGTGAGCATGCCCGTGCATGTATGCTCCTGCTTTGATGTACAACGTCGTGGCTGGGGTCCTCCTTTTGGCTGATGGCAGCGCGCACGGAGCGTCCTGGGTCTCGGCAAGCGTGGCCATGGCGGTCTCCCTAGCTAACCAGTTGGGCTAGGCCAGAGCTCGAAGCTTCAGCAAGGTTTCGATCATGGCAGTGCTCGTTTCATTTGGCTGGAGAGGTGGTCTTAGCAAGATGGCTCACCGCGGGGAGCTTGAAGGCGGTGGCGGTGCCATGTAGTGGTGGCCGTGCAGCTCTTAGGACGACGACGGTGGTGCTCCCTCCTTCTCCGGCTCCGGCAGCAGCAGGGCTCCGGCAGCAGCGGCGGCGTCCTTCTCCGCACCTCTCCTTCTCCTCTCGTCCCTTGGCTTAGTGTGTTGGTGCAATCCGCACGGCGATGGTGAGGCATGGTGAGGCACTAGGGTTCCGGGCTCCTCCTTTTATAGGCGAAGCACCACTGCTCACCAATGGCGGACGAGGGCGGATGGCAGGCGATGCGCCGAGCGCATCGGACGGTCCTAGCATGCGGGGTTAGTGGTGTAGGGGTTGCGTGGGCGCGGCGCCAAGGGAACAAGGTCATGCAATTTGCGTGACCCTAGGCCTGCACTTGCTGCTTCGGTCGGGGCTCGGTCGGGAGGAGAGGCTAACGTGGGGAGGAAGAAGACCCTATTGCTGGGGTGGCTGACGCATGGGGTCCGGTTGGCAGCGGGTGCGGCTCAGGCGCGTCGTGACGCGGTGAAGCGGTATGGGCTGGCAGGTGGGACCCGGCGGTAGGCGTCTGCGCGCGCGGGGGTGGCGAGGCGAAGCTAGGCCAGCGTCGTGGGCCGCGTGCACGAGTGGGAGGGCAGGCGGGCTGGCTCGCAAGGCCGAGCAGGCCTGGGCTGCTGCTGTTCCCTCTTCTTTCCTATTTCCTTTTCTTTTTCTATTTCTTTTTGTATTATGTTACACTTCTTTCATGTATATAAATCAAAGTGGCATATTTCTCCTTTGGTATAATGTCCCATGGTGATAAACATTGGTCATAGTATATGTTGGGATATTAATCCCATGTTAGTACATTTATTTATAAACCAATATTTGTTAGCTTTTAGTAATCAACACATAAACCCAAATAAAATCCATATCACCATGTTGAATATAATGCATCTTGATGTATGCTATGTGATAAAATAAATTAAAGGTGATGAGGTGAGATACTTGTGCAAGTCATGTAGGTTTAGTTGGATTACGACTAATGCAACACTTAGGGTTAGCTCCTACAAATGTCACTCATCATCACATGGGGTTTTGAAGAAAAAAATTTGTAGTTGGGATTTTTGGTGTGTGGATTTCTGGGTTGTTACACTTGCAACCGGTCCATCAAGCCAAGTCTTGTCTTGATCTTCTCTACCTTGATCACATGACTCAATATCATGTCTCATGTGCAATGAGCTCCTTCATCATCACATGTGTGAGCTTTGCAACATCTCCGAGCCATTTCCACCTTCATGGCATATGTTGCTCACACATATGTACCTGTGGACTAATCACCTGTGTATCTCACATAAACACAATTAGTCCACCTAGGTTGTCACTCAATTATCAAAACCACACAGGGACCTTTCACCCTCGCTCGAGCATGCGGGGAGAGGCCAAGGGTTTCCGGCAGTAATTAGAGTAGGATATCTTGCGTAGGGAAGCGAAGGTAGAGGGGTCATGAAAATGCGGATCAAGTGTCCATTAATTTATCCCAAAAAAGATCCTCCCGTCTTACGTGAGCCACCCATGTATTTATAAGTCACACTCGGGTGCACGGTGAAATTACAGTATAGCAAGGACCCAAAAGGAAAAACATAACGTAGTGTGGAAGGGTACGGTCGTAATCTTCATCCTCTGGCCACCAACTCCCCAGGCCTGCCTCTTTGGTCGGGGGCGTCTCCTCTACCGGCGTGGTCCCCCTCCCCTGCGGGCTCCAGACCTCTGCATACTCACGGCGAGGGTCCGCTCATCGTCGTCATCGAGGCTCCCCTCTCCCCCGCTCCACGGGTACGGTGGACCTCAAGGTACCTGCCCAAGCATGAAGACACGACTCGACGGTTGGAACATACCCTTGTCGGCGAGGGTCGACGCTCGTCGCGAGGGACTTAGTTGAGACAGCATTGAGTCGAAGGCCAAGGAAGGAGCTGGGCCGGGGGAGACTCCCCCAACAAAGTGTTTTCAGGTATTTTTGCAAGTGTTTCATCTGTCTTCAGACGTATGTTTTGCAAGTATTTTCTCTCGATGTTGCATATGTTTTGCAATAGCTTTTCAGGTGTTTTTGCAAGTGTTTCATCTGTCTTCAGACGTATGTTTTGTAAGTGTTTCATCTGTCTTCAGACTTATTTTGTAAATATTTTATCTGGATGTTACAAAAGTAGATTGTGTGCTACACATGTTGCAATGGCGTCGGTGACTAACAGACAGTGGTCTACCGCAGGGCTTCGGCTCCTACCTCGCGCGGCGCACCTCACCTTCTCCTCTTCCCTCCCTTCCCTTCCCTTTCCTCCACCTCGCCGTGACAGTTCAAGCTCGGCGACAGGGCGTGGCGAGGGATGGTGGCGCGACCGGGAAAGGGGCGTGGCTGGGTGCGGCCACGCGGGCGCAGCCAGGATGAGGATGTCGCAGGTGGGCTCGGTGGGTGCTCTCCTTTACGCGGGTACGGGACGGGCGTGGTGGTGCGCTTGAACAGGAGCAACGTCCAGACGCGTCCTGCGGCTGGACGTCCGGGCGCTAGCTGCCCCGTTTTGTTATGAGAGAAAAACACTATAGCATGGCTGATAAGTCAGGTTGATAAGTTCAAGCGAACATGTCGTTACTCTTTTCCCTACCCCTTTATTTCTGATGTCATCATAATCAGAATTCCAGTATTATTCTAATTTACAGGTTGTTAATTTGAATGATGTAGCAATGTATATAATCTGTTTTACAATGTTTATTAATTTCTAAAACCTTTCAGCTTTTTTTCAAAAAAAAAAGTAACCCTTTGGTGCTCTGTGGAGATTCTCGCTTGTCCTTGTGTCGGTAACGATAAAGTATAACAATATATAAGACGATGAATCTATTATTGAACGCGAATTGATGGATTAATTAGTCGCCGATGATACAAGTTGTTCTTCTTTCTAGACATTAGTTTACAGATCCCATAGTTCTGCATTAAAAAAACGTTCAGAATGTGTGTATACACACACACACTAATAGTTATTTACAAAGGTCACCTGCCCTTGTAACTTAACACGTGAAATTGACAAAAAAAAAAAGTGCACTGAGTATGTGAGGCACAGCCTGCACCCTGCAGTGTACGGCACCGGAGGGTTTGGTTTTTGCAGATGATGCCTGCTTCTGTTGCACCCTTTCTGGTCAGCCCCAGAAACCTTCCCCAGATGCCCCCCAAAACAGCTCAACTCTGCTACAATTTGCGGAGAAGTTTTATTAGTTAGGAGTTGCATTGATGGGTCAGGGTTTCAAATTTCGGTTCGCATGTTTTTGCCAGTGACGGCTAAAATTACTGAAATTCACGAATTTCAAAAATTCTCGTCCCAAATTTTGGTCAAAGAAAATTAGATAAATTAACTCAATGGTGCTGAAACTTTGGTCACTGATGAGTGATGAAATTACCAAAATTCATGAACTCCGAGATTCAGATCCCAAAATTTTGATCAAACGAAATTAAATAAAATTATTTTATGGTGCTCAAAGTTTTTTAAAAAAATAAGAATGACATGATATTTGGTCCTTGCACCTGCTATATATCCTACACCTGGTGGAGGTGCAAGTCTCCCACTAGGTTAGATGCTAACATATGTACTTTTATTAAAAAAATAAACACATAATTATGCATGTCAACACGTAGCATATCTAAAACTGGGTTAAAATAAACACAGAATTGTTCATATGTCTAACACTAGCAAATATACTCGTGCGTTGTAACGGGAGAAAATAAGTTGTCAAACACTTGTTCGCTTTAGCTTGCTACATAGTTGCAGTGGCTGCGATAGCTTAATTTGTATAGGTCACTTGATGTCGTGAGTGGTTGTTGCAACAATTACAAACGAACAGGTCTGTTAATGGAACAAGATGACAATATTAAATATTTATTTATTATTCTTTTTATAAAATTTAAAAGCTATATTTTATTGTATGATGATCATTGTATCCCTAATATAAGTTAATATTGGTAATAATATGACAATGTTGTATTAGTTCTGTATTGAATTAAATTACAACCTTGATATGATTTTTTTCTTTCATCATAGGCACTAAAATATGTACTCACAAATGTATCGTAACTTTAGTTTTCATACTATCTATGTGTTAGTAGAGTTAGATATCAGTTTTTAAGTGACTTCTTTTGAGAACCCATAAAAATATGTAATTTTAATATCTTATTAAAGTCGGCATGGGTTGGTCATCATTTTGTCTTGATTTTCACATGTCAACACTCATCGAGAGTTGCACTGGTATATGCGGATAACTTAAAGATTTGCACTAGTATACAAATAGCTTGAAGAAACATTTATTTTGATTAGATTGGATGACAATTTGCTTAAGATTTCAATTTACAATTTAATTAGTTAGACCATCGACTGATTCATATTATAGTTATAATTTATTTCTAATTAAAACTAACAACTTAGTAATAGAAATATTTATTTATCAAGGGTTAGAGTTTCAAACGTAAAACTATTTTATTCTTTATCTTTATAGGAAATATGCATGTGCATTGCCACGGGAGAAAATAAGCAATCAAATATTCAAAGGAAACAAGAACAAGAACAATTTAGATCTATTTATGTTTTACTTTTAAAGCTATAATTTATTTTGATCCATAGTATAAATTAATGATGCCAATAATATGATAATGGTTTATTAAACCTATATCAATTATAGCACGCCTTTGTATACAAAAGTACAATTTTGAAAGTGTTTCCGTGCAAAACACAAAAATATTTACTTGTAAATATATCATAGCTCTAATTTTCATACTATACATGTATTATTACAATATATCAAATTATGTGCTTCCTTTGACGAGGACCCATAAAAGTACGTGATTCTAACATTTGATTCAAGTCGACAAGGAATTAGTTGCCGATATATAAAGTACTGGGATGATTATGACAAGAGATATCTCTCTATTTTACACGTGGTGGCACTCGGCAGTGTAGCACTGCTACATGTGTATGATTATGACAAGAGATATCTTATGACAAGAGATATCTTATGTTATGACAAGAGATATCTTATGTTTTTATTTTTCACGCTTACTTTTTTCCTTTCTATGTTCAGTTTCTTTTTCTTTTCGGTTTTCTTCCGTATTTTCCTTTTCCATGTCTTTCCCGTGTTTCTTCTTCCGTGGTTTTCTTATTTCAGTTTTTCTTTTCTTTTTATGTTTCTCATTTTGGCTCCAGCTAGGATGCAAAACGGCAGGACACTCAGCCTGATTCGAATAGAATTTCTATTTAGGAAGTCTGATATGTTTTACGATTTGGAATCTGACTAGACAAGAGCTATTTTTAACTCATAAGAGCATGGATTATATATATAAGTCTGGACGTAAGAAACTCTGTATTGTTCGGTAGTTAGAGAGAGATGAAAAAAAATGGATGGACGAAAAAAATAGCCGAAAATTTGGCCTCTTTAGTATTAGGTAGAGAAGAGATTTGGGCAATTTTGACATATATAACTTTAGTATGACCAAGAATGCACTTATACAATCTGCAATATAGTTCTAAAATAACGACAAGAATATCACATATTAACTATACACCTAAAATGATTTTCATTGAAAACTAGAACAAACATAGTTCTAACATTGATCGCCCATCAATAAAACTAGTACTTCTTCTAATACTACAATATGACAGGATTTTTTTTCCTAAATTGGCAAATTTTCTACCATCTTTTTGTTCTTGTCCTATAGACTATCGATTTCTTTTGTGTGAATAAAAAAAACTTTTCTTTTTTGGTTTTAATCCAGCTGCAATTAATATTGAAAACAAAACACTACACTTCAATTAATCAACCTATAAATCACCACTAAATAAATAAAATAAACCATACGTGTCGTGGACGTTCGCCGCACGCCGCCAGCGGCCTCGGGTGTGGTAGATTTTCACCTGGTTGATGCTTACGAGGAGATTCTTCACGGATGTCCTGATGCTGGCACCGAAAGAAAAAAAAATGCGGATGGAGTGTCTGAGAAACGGCCTGTACTGCACTGATGCACAATGTACGACAGCAGTGAGGTAAGGCCTTCCTTCCTTAACGACGTAGGATCAGATAGAAAAGTAGTTGCTTTAGAACTGTCATAGTTGTCTATGCTCAGAGAGAAGGTGGTTCATACAAGAAAAGAAGAGGGAGAGAAAATAAAAATAACTTATGATAAAAGAAAAAATACATTTTTGAGATCATAAATAATAATAGTTTGCATTATTTAAATAGTAGTTTTAATATTTCATAGTCTATGTGAACTACTTTATTTGTACTGAAAGTAGTATTAGTGTTAGCCTCCATTTCTCGTGCCCGGACAGGGAGGTTGGTTTGGTTGCCTGCTGGACTAGTGGCCGCCTTTTCCAGCTAAGTCCAGTTGACGCCTTTGCCCCTTAATCAACTTTCTTGCGCCCTAACTAGCCTGCCCCAAATGCAACCGCATGGATTAAGAACCTTCCCCAACAAGTAGCCCCAAATCTATAGCTGAAGCTACGCTTTCCCTGGAGCTCTTTTGACCCAAATGCAACAACAGCACGCGGTTTCTGGCTCTCTCTCGTCACCAATGATTACCATGGATTGAAACAACAATTCAAACATCTGCTTTCATCCATGCTCATAAAAAGATCATGCGATGTTGTCTGGTCGTCGCTCAACGTTTCTTACTTGAAAATGCTTGACCATTGCAATTTTCCAAAATATATTTTCTATTGAGGATGCCATCACCCGTCGAACGTGACGATTATTATCAGCTAATCTTAACTTGGCCGCAAATATAAGTGCGTAGCAGTTGTGTATTACTTTATCCGTTCTAAATTATAAGTCGTTTTAATATTTTTTGGTTCATCTATTTTGCTATGTATTTAGACATATATTATATTTAGATACATAGCAAAATAGATGTAATTAAAAAAGTCAAAGTGACCTATAATTTAGAACGGAGAGAGTACTAGTTACTGTTCAGTTTGTACCTATTTACAGCACAATTGTCAGGAGTCTAAGCGTTAAGAGTCTGGATTTTGCAGTTGGTTATGTGTCTTCTTCGTTGCTCTTTGTTATAAAGTCTTTAAATTAGTTGATTTTTTTCTTCATTTTGCAAAGCTTAAAGATCTACTGGAAGGACATACTACTCATTAAATTAACTCCATAAATTATGCTAGAAAAAGAGTGAAATTCTTGCTACATCACCCGAGATATATATTATAGTACTAGTGTCTAGTCCTAGGACAACTAATTTTTGTGGAGTCACTAATTTGAGTGGAGTCACGTGCTACCTCCGTCCCAAAAAGAACGTAACTATGCGTCCTGTTAGCTTAGCTTATAAGTCATACTTTTTCAGCCGATGAACAATATTTTTCTCTCACAACAAATCAGCCAACAGTACTTTCAGCCATGGCTTATCAGCCAAGCAAACAGGGCATGGATTGTGTGTCACGTAAAGTGTTCACGTTTGACCAAGTTTCTAGCAAATGATATTCACATTTATGGAACCAAATTAATTTATTTTGAAAATACATTTCATAATTAATCTAGTGATATTTATTTGGTATCATAAATATTGATTTTGTTTATCTATAATTGATTAAACTTAAGGTCCTAAAACGTAACACTATGCTAGAATTATATTTTTTTTTTCACAGGCAGAGTGAGTACAAAACAAAGGCCACGTACAGTGTGCTTGCTTTAGCATGAAAAATTAGGCTTATGGCCTAAAATTTAGTCACTAAACTTTAAAGTCTCGAGGTTCTAAATAGATGGTCTAACGTGTTGTCTAAAATTTAGCCAGCTTTACAAAAAGTTCATTAAACCACATAATTGAAATAAAATGGTCTAAAGTGATTCAAAACAGACCCTTAGTTTATGTTATTGTAAGTCTTATTGTACCATAGCTTAGCCATCGCCTCTTTATAAGTCTATCTATATATATGTAAACTATTTTGCAGTGTAATGATAAAAAAAACTATTTTGCAGTGTATGTGCCCTATCAAATTTTAGAAACTTATACTCTGCGTCAAGTTTGGATTAGTATAAAGCAATGTTTTCCTGGACCGTACCACGAAGCACTCAAAAATAATAAAAATGCTATGTTCATTTACATGTAGTTTCCTTGAGTAGCTGTACCACACCAAACAGTCAGATTGCCCTTCAATCATTGAACTTCCCAACGAATTTCAACCGAAATTAATACGTACGTTTACGTACTGCATGCACATTCTTAAAACATGAAAACGAAAAACAAAAAAAAAGTGTTATTACCAGGGCCCGTTCGCTTCGCTGAAAAATAAGCCAAAATACTATTTCGATTGATTTGTTGTGAGAGAAAAATACTATTTCGGTTAAAAAAATAAGTTGGAAAAGACGGATCATAAGAGAAGCGAACATGACGGTGTAGTAGTAGAATAATGACATATGTACGTATCAAGGAAAAGATGAAAGGACTACAATGACATCCATTTAATTGGGAATGTGATTCCTGCGATGATAAACCAAGAGTATGTATGGCTCCGAGTATTTATCATTTATAAAAAAAGCTTCTTTTCTTAATAATTTTCTTCTAAAAAGAGAAGAAAACATGTGACTAGCGTTGGCGCGGGAACGGGCCATACGGTCAACACCAGCCGGTCAGCTACGCTAGCAAAATGTCAAAGCTACCCCTACCCATTGCACAACGTTTCACTTGGCAAAGTCGCGCTAGGTGAAATGCAAGTGACACTGTCGTTACCAATTACCATCTCCTTCCTATCAATCACGGCCTAAATATTTTGTTTTGCCTCACTCAATTTTACGTACTGTTAGAGTATTTGGTGAAACTAATACATCCATTTCGGCTGTGTTTGGTTGGTGAACGAAGGTTGCATGGTATATCGTGGTTGAGTGTTTTAGGCTGAGTGGAACCGTATTTTATAAAAAATATTTTTGGTGAGGTTGCATGAGTGGATGCAAAGAAACTAAGATGCTGTTTGGTTGTATGTATAAATGGATGCAGTCTATCAAACTTGAGAGACTGAGATGTGGGACCACAAAAGATACACTGCATCCACCCAGCTAGGATGACCAGTGAAGCTCATTTTGAGAGCACTCACCAGGCCAGGATGAGGCCGTATTTTTAAATTCGCCCATGCAAGTTGCATTCACTAAGCAAGCAACCAAACAGACTTCTTTAAGACATTGTTTGTTTCAGCTTTGTGGGAGCTTCTGGACCTTAGCTTTGGGACCTTTCAAAAGCCAAAAAAAAAAAAACTCCCACGAGCCAAAATCTCACTTTAAGAAGCTTCTGACTTTTGACTTCCGGGAGCTTTTGACTTTTAAGAGACGAGAGCTCCCAGAAAACCTAAATAAACAGGCCCTTAGATTATACGGATTCATCTAACCAAGATAAAGCCAAAACATACAACCAAGCACACATGTGAAGATTCACATATATATTTATTTATTATTCAAATCAAATCAAAAAAAGAAAAAAAAAGCTATGGGTCCGTGAGTAGGGGCATTTTAGTCATCTTCTCCATCGCACATTCGCACTATCGGGCACTGATTAGGTGCCACCTTCGACCCTCACGGCCTCACCTGAGGCAGGCGGTATTCGGACCGGCATCACCTATCCTATCCACATCTCTCTCTCTCTCTCTCCCCTCTTCCGTCTCTCTCTCTGCTCCACGCCTCCCTCTCCTCACCGGTCGAGCTCCCCACAGCCCGTACGTACCTGCCCCCTGTCCCGGCCGCCCCGGTTGCCCGACCCGACGCGCGGCTTATCCACCACGCCACCACCACCACCTCCGCCGCTGGGCGGGATCGATCGGGATCGGGATCGGGATCGCGCCGCCGCCGCTGCCACCGCCCTCCGCAGCCGCGGGGTCCTGCTCCTACCATGCAGCAGCGCTGCGCCCTTGCCCGACAGCGCCGGCCCGCCGAACCGCGCGTCCCGCTCCCCGACGACCACCCCTTCATCGCTGTCTTCTCCTTCCTCTTCATCCCCACCTAAACCAACCTCCTCGCCGCCGCGTAATTCAGCTAGGATTTCTTCATCCTCTCTCACCGCCGCCGGGAGCAGCGGACGGATCGCCGCGTCGTCCTCGGCCGCCGGCGGGATGAGCCGGGAGGCGCAGAAGCTCGATTCCGCCGCCGGCGACGGCGCAGTCGGGATCGGGGTCCTGTCGCTGGACCTACTGGGCCAGGTGCTGGACCGCCTGTGGGAGCCGCGGGACCGCAAGGCGTGCCGTCTCGTCAGCCGCGCCTTCGAGCGCGCCGAGACCGCGCACCGCCGCGCGCTGCGGGTGCTCCGACGCGAGCCGCTCCCGCGCCTGCTCCGCGCGTTCCCGGCCCTCGAGCTGCTCGACCTCTCCGCCTGCGCCTCGCTCGACGACGCCTCCCTCGCCGCGGCCGTCGCCGGCGCCGGCGGGGGACTTGCGGGGCTCCGCAGCGTCTGCCTCGCGCGGGCCAACGGGGTCGGCTGGCGCGGCCTCGAGGCGCTCGTGGCGGCCTGCCCCAAGCTGGAGGCCGTCGACCTGTCGCACTGCGTCAGCGCCGGGGACCGCGAGGTCGCCGCGTTGGCGGCGGCGGCCGGGCTCAGGGAGCTGAGGCTGGACAAATGCCTTGCCGTCACCGACATGGGGCTCGCCAAGGTGGTTGTTGGGTGCCCCAGGCTGGAGAAGCTCAGCCTCAAGTGGTGCCGTGAGATCTCTGACATCGGAATCGATCTGCTGGCCAAGAAGTGCCCCGAGCTCCGCAGCCTCAACATATCCTACCTCAAGGTTACTACTCCCATATGAGCTATTAAACTGTTCATTGCTTGGGTAGTGGATTGATGAAAGATGATTACTTGTGGATAGACGTTTGGACTAGCAATTCACATGCTGTTTAGAGAAATGGCGAAAATGTCATATGCCGCGACACACCTATAATAGCCTAGATATGATACCCAAGTACCCAACAAGAGCCGCACAAACCAAATTTCAGATGCAATATGGTGGCAATACAGATGTGGTTTGGTACCATGATATGCTAAATCTCAACTTTAACCTGGAAATTCTCATAAATCTTGTGAAGTTGGACTTAAGTTGGAAGCTAATGCATATGGGTGCGAAGGTGCTATTCAAAACATTATGAGTCATATTGTTGGTGGCTGTTTTTAATAAATGCACATACTGTAGGAAATGGTTGCATCTTCACTTCTCTTTTCCTGTCCATAGGTAGTGATAGCTTAGAATGTACAGTAGTTATATGTAACACCTGGCCTGTTTGGACTTTCTCTGCAAGGTTTTCAAAATCAGTAATAAGTACTTGGCCGGTCATGCTACCTAGTGATTAGAAGGTGTAATTGTGGTAGAATCAGGCAATATATGCTACCTAGTAGTGATTGAAAGGAGATTAAAATCTGGTTGTACAGTAACAGGTAGGGACGTCCATTATTTGTACATAACAAGGCTGAGAAAATGGCCTAATAGACCCATTTTGAAAGTGATCCCTGCCATGCAAATGATGTGTTGGATACTGGATAATCCCAAATTGGAAGTTTAAAGTTGAGTTGTACTTAGCATACAAAACCTCATGATCCATACATTTTGCCATCCACTGAGGTGTTAGGTGTGTGACTATAAGGGGCCTGGGTGCTGAATGAATTTTTGGCCTAGGTCTTGCATTATTTAATTTTTCTCATTGATAGTAATGGCATCATTGCGTTATACTATTTGTTTGTATTATATGCTTATTTTTCTTGTGTTGCAGGTGGGTAATGGATCCCTTAGATCAATTTCCTCACTCGAGAGGCTTGAGGAATTGGCAATGGTTTGTTGTTCATGTATAGATGATGAAGGCCTGGAATTGCTGAGCAAGGGGAGCGATTCGCTGCAGGTAATCACTTCTTGGGATGTTAAACTTTTATAGACTTTTGATGGCTGATGCACAACATTGTGTCAATTTGATTATTTAAAATTTGAACAGTTTTTGTTATTAGTCTCCTTACTGTGACTTTGCTTACTGTCATCTGAAATCTGGAAATTGGCAACTTTATGTTTTTTTTAAATGGCGAATTTTGATATTTTTAATCATTTTCTTTAATTTCAGAGTGTTGATGTGTCAAGATGTGATCATGTGACTTCTGAGGGGTTAGCTTCACTGATAGATGGTCGCAATTTTCTCCAGAAGTTATATGCTGCAGATTGTTTGCATGTGAGTTGGTCTTCCCCACATTACTCACCCCTCACAGCCATTAGCTCTTATTTTCTGTACAATTCGATATGCCATAATTTTTGTGTTTGAAACAAAATGGTTATGTAACTAACATATTCAGAGGGACTCATCCTCATGAAGAGTTAAAGAGTAATCAAAAGTGGAAAATATCTGACTTCCCGTAGTTTGTTGATGTTATATTTATAGGAGATAGGACAGCGTTTTCTATCCAAGTTGGCAACACTGAAGGAAACCTTGACACTGTTGAAACTCGATGGTCTTGAGGTCTCGGACTCTCTTCTTCAAGCCATTGGTGAAAGCTGTAACAAATTGGTTGAGATTGGACTTAGCAAATGCAGTGGTGTTACAGATGAAGGAATCTCATCTCTTGTAGCTCAGTGTAGTGACCTAAGAACAATTGATCTCACATGCTGCAATCTCATTACCAACAATGCACTTGATTCAATAGCTGACAACTGTAAGATGCTTGAATGCTTGCGGTTGGAATCATGCTCTTTGATAAATGAGAAGGGACTAAAGCGAATTGCAACTTGTTGCCCCAATCTTAAGGAGATAGACCTCACTGACTGTGGAGTGGATGATGCAGGTTTGTGATCACTACATTTGTGCCTATGTTTATTTTTAATAAAAAATCTGTTATTTTAAAATTGAGCATAATCACTTTACATTGCTTGTTTTGCAGCATTGGAGCACTTGGCTAAATGCTCTGAATTGAGAATATTGAAATTAGGCCTATGCTCAAGCATTTCTGACAAAGGCATTGCATTTATTAGTTCAAATTGTGGAAAGCTTGTGGAGCTTGATCTCTACCGGTAATTTAGATCATCTTATTTATTCTTTTATCATGATCTTTATAGTCATATGCATGAAAATAACATGTCTGCAATGTCCTTTGCTTCAGGTGCAACTCTATTACTGATGATGGGTTGGCAGCTTTAGTAAATGGATGCAAGAGGATTAAGTTACTGAACTTGTGTTACTGCAACAAAATCACTGATACTGGTTTGGGTCACTTAGGCTCCCTGGAGGAGCTCACAAACCTTGAATTGAGGTGCTTGGTCCGCATAACAGGCATTGGGATCTCCTCAGTTGCAATCGGATGCAAGAGCCTGATAGAGCTGGACTTGAAACGATGCTATTCAGTTGATGACGCTGGCCTGTGGGCCCTTGCTCGTTATGCTTTGAACCTTAGACAGGTAACCTTACGATAGAGTTTAGCTTCTATCCTTGTAAATTCCTAAGCAGCTGGAACCATATAAACATGTACCTGTTTTGCAGCTTACGATATCTTACTGCCAAGTCACGGGGTTGGGCCTGTGCCACCTGCTGAGCTCCCTGCGGTGCCTCCAGGACATTAAGATGGTGCACCTCTCATGGGTCTCCATAGAAGGGTTTGAGATGGCGCTGCGAGCAGCCTGCGGGAGGCTGAAGAAGCTGAAGATGCTCTGCGGGCTGAAGACCGTGCTGTCCCCTGAGCTCATCCAGATGTTGCAGGCGTGTGGCTGCCGAATAAGATGGGTCAACAAGCCTCTTGTCTACAAGGACTAAACTCGTGTTCCTCATCGTTTGTGCAGTGTCACCATCCGCATGGATTGTCAAGATCTCCCAGGTTTGCCCTGGCTTACGTTGTGAGCCATGTGGGATATTTCGCAATAATCGTTGGGGGCGTAAGCTCCCGTCCCCAAGTTGTGGTTATGGTGTTTGCCTTTCGGGCACATCTGGCGGCGCCTGTCGTCTCTGCTCCAGTGTATGTACACTGAGGCATCGGTAATATTCATGTGTATAGCCTGCAGTGGGATGATCCACTTTCTGGGATTAATTAGGGTTTTTGTTACTTCATTCCGCATGGTTTGAGCCTTTGAGATGAATGAAAGAATCATAGGGGATATGATCGATGCTTTGCACTCACTGTTTCTTTCCTGCTTTTGATTGGCATTATCTTATCTGATACTAATATGTGTATGATGCAACTTACATGGAGTTCAAATAACCGTTGCATAGCCCATCGGTGTGGGTGTGGCACCTCGGCTCATGAACGGAGGTCAATGGTTGGTTCCTGGCTACCATTTCTTTTGGCGGATCTTTTTTTTAGACAAGCATGCCTTTCATTGATTTAAGGGGGCCAAAGCCTCATACATCACCAGACTCACGCCGGAATTTCATGCCACACCTCTGTTGTAACTCGTGACCTGTTTAGCTAGAATATGAGCTACATTGTTACAAGATCTACTTCTATAAGTAAAAAGAAAGTCCTGAAAGGCAAGCCAAATATCATCAATCTCCTCCAGAATTGGTCCTATTGTGGAGCGTTGTGAGTCTTCTCCCATCTTCTCCCACAATTGGACAAGTTCTAGGCAATTTGTCTCCAAATAAATACCTTGCAGCCCAAATTGCCTAGCAACACTGATGGCATCTCTGCAGGCCAGCGTCTCCATCATACAAGCATCAAAACCTCTATCATGTCATATCGCCTGGGTAGACAGAAACATACCTTGATGATCCCGATAGGACACAGGCCGTCGCGCCACTGTTTCTGTCCGCGTAATAAACAGCCACTAGTCATAGTATCTCCACTGCTTGACAGGGTGCAGGAGTTCCCACAAGTCATATGCTGTATCTCGTGCCCAAAAAGTTGCTTGTCGCAGACTCATAGCTTGTTCACCATGTTTCTGTTTATTCCTCAGCATCCAGAGAACCCAGATACCACATATGATGACTGCCCATTCCTCAGCATCCGTCAGCAAGTCAGTCGCCCAGGTGACCGGATTGAGCTAAGGAACCTTCACACCAGTTGGCCTCTCTGTGATCGCCCGGATTTGCGCAGGTTGGTTACATGGGCTTTGGAAACCTTAAAATTGGCACTTTGTACTCTTTGTTATAGGACGGCCATCAAGTTGAAAGGGACTCCATCGAGTGCATGATCAGCCTGTTCGTTTCGGCTGAAACGATCGTGGATTATTACTGCTGGCTGGTTTGGTGTGAGAGAAAAATACTGTTCCGGCTTATAATCCACGATCGTTTACGACCAAGCGAACAGGCTGGATATATGCTACCTAATTGTCAACCTTATACCACTATAGATAACCAACGCCTCGTTACCTTGATTGGTGCTTGGATTAGGCATTTGTCAGGTTCAGCCGGCCGGGCGCAAAGTGGCTACTGGCTAGTGCCATTCTGCATCGCATTTCGCTTTGAGTAGTGAGCATACAACGTTCCCAAACGGTACAAGAAACGTTAGCAAAAGGAAGGTCGAAACTTGGAAGACTTCAAATCACCCCTGAACTTCACACCCTAAACCACTGAACTAGTAGATATTTTTTGGCCTTAAACCTTATAATATCATTTAGTTAACATTCCTCCATGTATCCTATCGGCTGTTTTTGGGCCACTATGACATGAATCAGGTAGGGACCAGTGGTGAACCCAGGCCAAAATTATAGGTACGGCGGACAGATGCCAAATGTAATCAATATATTTGGATCGAATTACACATATGCCATAGCAATCGGTGGCACACAATACTTATAGTCTAAATAATAGTTAAATGGTACAGGCGAAGACATGGAAAGCACAAATATAAGAAATGTTGTTCATAATCCATATAGTTCACATACATTGAAAGATTCAAAACAAAGAGAAATATAACTTGTGATTGTCAATTTGAAAATAAATCTACCAACTGATAAAGCTCCCAAACCCACCGGAATTCTCCGGTGAGTATCACTGGAGCTTCACTGGAGAAAGGAGTAGTGTCCAGAGACTACAAAGTTTTTTTGGGTCACCGGAGAAGTACCAGAGTAAGCGTTGAAAGAGTCCGTACAGTAACTAGCCATTGGAGGGCCACCGAATTTCTCCGGTGTTTATCCAAAATGCACCACCGGAGTTTTTCGGTGAGCAGAAAATGTGAGTGGACTGATATTATGAGCACTCTTGGGGGAAGTTCTAACTACAGCAAACGGGCATCCAAGAGAGTGCTTTGCTCTAGTGGAGTGATTGAGGTTTGCCAATTGAAGATTAAGGACCCTATTATTGCTTAAGGAGTAGCAAGTGTGCATCCACTCTTCTCATTAGGCTTGAGTAGGTCAAGTGAGAGTTTGTGTTTGTTACTCTTGGTGATCGGCAACACCTAGACAGCTTGATGGCGATCAGTGACTTGGCGATCTCCCGAAGGAGCTTGTGGGAGGCTCAAGATGGTGTAAATAGTTGTGTATGCTTGACCATGTTAGAGTGGTGAAAAATCAATCCGTAGATAGCATTTGATCCTTGTGCGGATTAAGGGAGAGTAATACCCTTGCGCAGGTGCTTTAAAAATGACTAGTGGAGAGTGCCGACTCTTCGATACATTGGGAGAACATCGACGTGTCCCTAGTCATTTCTTTACTTAGAGCATTTACTTTCATACAATTTATATTCTTAGAATTGCCATGATAGAGTAGGGTTGTAATTAGGGTGCAAAACTTTATACGGTAAGCTAGAAACACTTATTTAGCCAAAAGGGTAAAATGGGCAAAGTGATATGTTTTAATTCTATGATAATTTTATATTAGTTTAATTCCTCCCCCTCTCTCTTAGGCATCTTGATCCTTCCAACATACTTTGCACAATAGCTTTGAGATAGTTTTTCCATTTATTTATTAATATTGTGTCGGTGTTTTGGGTCCGGCGGGTCCTCAACCGACTAGTGAAAGTGTACTGCGTGCCCCTAATCCTGGATGGTGATGCAAAGAGACACAAGGTTTATACTGGTTCAGGCAATAGGTGCCCTACGTCCAGTCTGAGAGAGCGATCTTGTATTCCTTGCACCGAGGTGCTTGTAGTAGGGGTTTACAAGCTGAGCGAGAGAGGGAGCTAGTCCCAGGTCTCTGCGTAGAGTGGCGTGGGTTGCTTGAGATGTTGATCTCTTGCGGTGAGGGAGCGTGTGTGTTACAGAGCGTTGTGCGTTGCTTGCACGTCTGAGTCCCCCCTTCGAAGCGGCCCTGGTCACTCCCTTTTATAGTCGAAGGGAGGCACAGGGGCGGTACATGTATTTGCTACGTGGCGTTTTGTGAGTAGAGGCGGTATGTCTAAGCCCTGCAGCTCGTCACTGTGGCGGCATGGTCGGTGGAGCGGTCTTGTCCTCGGTTCACTGGAGTGACGTGCCGGTCACGCCTGATCCTGTGCGACGTGGGAGCTCCTATGGTGGCATGCGCGCCTTCTTCTGTTGGAGGTGTGCTGGTCACTGTATGTTTGACCGGCGTGGAGAGTTGAGGCTGGGTAGATGCGACGGCGCGGGTGCCCTGATTCTGAGGCTACAGGAGCTTGGCCCTGTGCACGACATGGGAGCTCCTGCATCTTGACGCAGGGCATGGCGCGTACTGCGGACGACATGCCGGTCATAGAGTGCTGACACGTAGAGAGCCAAGGGCCAGTTGGTGCAGAAGCTGAACCATTATGGGGGCTCGGTGGGCGCGAGTCTCGAGGCTACAGGAGCCTAGAAGCGGATAGCCGAGGCTCGGAGGGTGCAGTTGGTCTTGTACGTCGATTCCAAGGCTACAGGGACTCGGACTTGACTTTCCACGCCGTGCTGTCCTTAGAGCAGGGGTTAGGCAGCATAGTGCAGCACGGGTGTCAGCCGTGGGCATAGTGCCGAGCACAGCGACCTATAACCCCTGCCCCATCCTGTCCCGGATGGCATGGCGTCGATGTGGCTCCTGTCTTGTCAGCCACTCTGCTATATCGTGCCGTCGTTCGGCTGACGTCGTGGGAGTGGTTGGACGTGTTAGTTGGACATGACATCCTGTCAGAGAAGTCGGTCAAGGCGGCGATGACGGGGTTGATGTCGAGCCGGCCTTGAGCGAGTCGGTAACTGGGCGCTCGTCCGAGGCCTCGTGGCGCGGGGCCTCGGGCGAGTCGGAGAATCGATACCTCGTCCGAGGCCTTGTGGTGTGGGGCCTCGGGCGAGTCAGAAAACCGGTACCTCGTCTGAGGCCTCGTGGTTTCGTTCTGGGCCGAGCCCATTTCGGGTGAGCCCGAATATTGTTCGAGGTGGGCCGGTGGTCCAGCCGGGCCTCGGATAAGGTGGGAGTTTGCCGGTGGTTGTCTCTTGGCTTCGATATTTACAAGGTCTAAGCAATTTTTTTGGTTCTTGCTTAGGGGACTCCTTTTTATGGTACCCGACAGTAGCCCCTGAGCCTCGGGGAGAGTGCGAGTGCTCTCCCTAAGGTTTTGACGAGACTTGGCTCGTGGCAACTACTGGCGGGATGGTGTTTCGTACTCGAGGCTTCGGTGGGTGCGCGCGAGCGCACCCACCAGGTGTAGCCCTCGAGGCCCTGGAGGAGTGGATTTACTCCTCCAGGGGCTTTTTTCATGTTGAGTGAGGGGTTTTATCGCGTTTGCCGAGCCCCCGAGGGTGAGTTCGGGTCGCTGGGCCTCGGCTTGGTTGCAGGAAGAGCCCCCCGAGCCTCTGCTCAGAGCAAAAGGGCGATCAGGAGTTTCCTTGTCTTTTTTATGCGGCCCTCGCGCATCCTTTTTGTTCGGAAGGAGGGGTGGAGTATGCCAGGCTACCCTCGGTGGGCGAGCAGTGACACCTCCGGTGAGCTGTTACCGGGTAAGTCTGAGTGGAGGCCCGTGCCCCATTCGATAGGGGTCAGCTAGCGGTCCAGAGACACGCTCCAAAAGTACTAGGGGGCTTCTCTAGTGGGTCCCAGGGCCATCCGATTGGCCCCGGGGGCTCGATGCCTCCCTGCGGTGGGATCCCATTCAGAGACCTCCCTGCCGGTCTCGGACATGACTTAGGGCATCCCAAGCAATTGCTCGCTTGGCCCTTGGCCATGTACGGGCTCGTCGATAGTCATCCCTGACTCTGTTTCTCCTGGGGCGACTGTCGAGACCCTCGGGGGCCCAGCCTTCGAACCCCTGGACCGTAACGGGCTCGGTGCCTAGTTCCTTAGTCTGAAAGGAATCGGGTGGGGGATATTCCCTTCCCATCGGCTGATGATGGCGGGTGCGCCTTTTGAGGCAGTTCCTCGAGGAGACGGAACGGTGCCTACCGTGCCTGCGGTCGAATGCGACGTGACGTCTACGGATGGGACGTTACTGTGTGCGTGCGGTTAATAAGAAAAAGGTGGACGCATGGGTGGTTTGGTCGGATCTGGATTAACTACGCTAGATCTGAGAGAAACTTTCCCAGTTTTGTTGCCCGCCCGTTTTGCCTTCTTTCCTCCCTCATAAATACGTGATGAGCCACGCCCTGCCCCTCCTTACCTTTTTCGCCTGTGTTCGCCCTTTCTGCCCTCGAGCGGTTGCTAACAACAGAGGAAGAGAGCACCGGGGAGAAGAAGGGAGAAGGGGGAGGAAAGGAGAGAGAGAGAGAGAGAGAGAGATAGCGAGAGCACGCCTTACTGCTGTAGCCACATTCTCCACCGCACCCATGGCCAACGGCGCCGTTGTCCTCCAGGCGGATCCTTGGGGTTCGTCCGACATGTCCGCGGCGACGCTGCAGTCGCTCGTCGACAATGGTCTCCTCCGCCCAGTCACCGACCCCAACAGACCAAAGTGGATTGCTTCGGGGAACGAGTCAAAGCCGAGGCCACGTGATGGCTACATCGTGAGCTTCATGGCCTTCCACGAGCGCGGCCTCGGCTTGCCGGCGGACCGGTTCATGCGGGCGCTCCTGCATTACTACGGCGTGGAGCTCCACAACTTCAACCCCAACTCCATTGCGCAGGCGGCCATCTTCGTCGTCGTCTGCGAGGGGTACCTGGGCATTGTCCCCCACTGGGAGCTGTGGCTCCACTTCTTTCGGGTGGGGCTCACCACCAAGCCGGTGGGCACGACAGGCACGCGGAAGGCGTTGAGGGCCGGCGGCTGCACTCTCCAAGTGCGCCAAGACTGGCAGCCCTTCTACATCTCGGCCCAGCTCACGTCGTCCAACCGCCATTGGTACAACAGCTGGTTCTACCTCCACAATGATGACGACGGGCTTCCCCCCTATACCGGGCGGGTCGTGGAGAGCTAGCCGGAGAGGTGGAGGTACGATGTCCCGTTGGCTGATCAGTCCAAGCTGCAGCCGCTCCTGAGGGCGCTGGAGAGGCTACGTAGCCATGGCCTTACGACGACCGTGGTCATGGCAGCCTTCCATCGCCAGAGGGTGCTCTACTGATGGCTCGGCGGCAACGCCTGCTTGAGATGACACCGGGTGAGCCGATCGACGGCATCCGGTTGTCCGTCGTTGCCCTTTCCGACGAGGAGATTCTGCGTCAGGTGAGAGAGACGATGGAGGGGCGGCAGAGGAGCAGTGATCTGACCCCATTCCCGATGCGCCCGTCATGGGGGTACATCTCTATGGTGAGTCACGCGTTGCTGTGGCCCCCGAGGCCTCCTTGCTCCTTATGTTTTCAATCTGTTCCTTTATTTGCGTTTGCCGTTCCTGCAGGGGATGAGGGATGTGCGAGCCTCCCCGCCACTCGTTCTCGAGGACTCAGAGCGGCAAGCAGAGAATAGGGCGCACGCCGAGGCGTATAAGGAGCGAAAGGACGCTGAGGAGGCAAGGCGCAAGAGGAAGAGCCTTGAGCGTGACGAGCTGGAGAAACGTCGTCGGCAATAGAGGCACGACGGTCTCCCAGAGGAGCCATCTCCATCATCGTCGTCAATGGATTCTTCGAGCGATGACGACGAGAGCAAGGTGGGGCGGGTCCCCTGGACCATCTCCCTGACGTTAGGGAGATGACACCTAGGGCATCGACGAGTGGCCTAGTGTCTCTAGGAGGAGGAGGAGAGGGTGCCTCGGGGCTAGCGATCGACCGCCCTAGGGCCAAGGCCGACACGCCCGAGACACGGGCATCGAGGAAGCACGCCATCAGCCCGATGGGCTTGACGATGGAGGTGGAGCAGGCGACGGTGGGGGAGACCCAACTACCTCTGTAGAGGGCCGAGGGGGCATTGGAGTCCGGCGAGGGCCGACCGATACATGGCCGTGCCACCGCCGCCGCCACCGCCGTTGCCGAGGACGAGGGACACGGTGTGGAAGCTATTGCTTCCCCATTTAAGGTAAGTGTTTTGTCAGTGGAGTTTGCAGCATCTCCCACTCGTTCTTTGGTCATATGCTGACCTTGTGAGTGTTTTGTCTTTAGCCAAAAGCGTCAGGCGGAGGCGCCTACCCTGGCGCCACATAAGGCACTCAAGGTGAGCACCAGCTCTACCGCCCGATGGGTGGTGGACGCGCAGGCCGCCATGCAGCGTGGTGCGGCGTTGGCCAGGGCCGACCTGAAGGAGCTGGTCACCTAAGGAGAGGCTACCGAGGCGGCCATGAAGTAGGCGGGGGAGGAGGTGCCTATGCCCCGTGAGGCTAGGGCCCTCGAGTTAGGTGAAGCTGAGGCACCTTGAGTCGCTGAGGCCATCGAGGGAGAGGCTGAGGCCCCTAGGACCTCCAAGGCCGAGGTGGTGGAGGCCGGGGCTTCTAGGGCTTCCAAAGCTGAGGTGGCGGACGCCGGGGCTCCCAGGACCACCGAGGCCAAGGTGGCAGAGGCTGGAGCTCCCGGGACCACCGAGGCCAAGGTGGTAGAGGCCGGCTTGGGCACGGTGAAGTCGGTGGCCCAGGATGTGGAGACAGAGGTGGGGCAAGCTTTGGCACCGCCCCCGGTCCAAGACCCACCGTCGTCGTAGGAGAGCACCCGGGAGGTGGAGGTTCATTCAATCTCCTCCAATGATACTTCCCGGGGGAAGGAGGTGGCAGATGCCGAGGTGGCCAGCACCATAGAGCAGCCAGCTCTAACTTCTGGTGAGGGGAGCTCGGCCCTCGTCCGGGTACGACTCGAGCCCCGTGGGTGGGATAGCCCGCGTGTCTTGTGGCGGAGCCGGGACGACCCTGAGGGGGAGCCTCTGTTCGCCCTCGAGGATGCGGATGAGGGGGGCACTGGGACTCCCTTGAGCAATTCTGCCGGCTGGCAGAGCGGTCACTGTGGACAGCGCTGTCCATCATGGCTGACAACCTGCCCGGCGTTGCCCAGGTACGCGCTTTCTTTTCTTGTGCTTTGTCGTCTTTTTCTCGAGTTTTCTCATAGTGCTTGACGTTTATTCTGCCTATCTAGGAGCTCGAGGCCCGGTCCCTCGGGAAGTCAATGTTCCTCCAGCAGGAGAGGGATGTCTAGGACTAGCTCCGGTAGCAGAAGGACCTGCTCACCAATGCTAATGAGCTTCTATCGGCGTGGAGCACGGAGGTGGAGGACATCCACCTTTGCTGTGCTGACATGAAGGCCGAGGCAGCCATGGCTCGGGAGCAGGCCGCCCCTTTGGCGGTGCAGATCAAGGAGCTGGAGGAGGAGCTAACCCGAGTGGCCGGTGAGCGGGACACCTTCAAGTCCCAGGCCGAACAAGAGGCGGCCTCTGCCAAGGCCATCGTCAAGTAGTTGGAGGCGGAGCAGGGCGCGCACCTGCTGACGAAAGGTGCCCTAGCGGAGGCTGTCAAGGTGGCCAAGGCCTCCTAGGCCGAGGCCTTAGCCTGGAAGGAAAAGGCCGAGGGTGAGTCCTATTGAGCCACGCCCCTTATTTTATTTATTTTTCTTACGTTCGACCCCTAACTCCCCGATGTGACGTAGAGCTAGAGAGGGAGGCTTCCAGGGCGGCCAAGGCCTCTTGGGTCGAGGTCCAAAACTGGAGGGAGAAAGCCAAGGGTGAGTCTCATAGGCTTGCGCCCCTGTTCAGCTTGTTTTCTTTCGTGCTTAACCCCATCCCGCTTGTCTTGGTGTAGGGTTCGAGAAGGAGACCTCCTGGGCAGCCGAGGCCTCCGTCGCAGTGCAGGCAGTGCTCGAGGCCGAGATCTGGGAGCACAATGCACCGCAGAGCGCCACCCGTACCACCTGCGAGGCCCTAGAGGTTGGGGGGTCGAGTCGGGCAGCTCCCTCAGGAGCCGCTTGATCACGTTGAGCGGCCAAGTCCATGAGCGGCTCCGGGGGGTGCTGCATACGGGCATCAAGCGCACCCTGGCTATCGTCTCCTCGCACTACACCAGCATCAACCTTGAGGCCATCAGTGACAGTTGTGTCATGGCTGAGGATGACAAGAAGGCCGAGGAGGAGGTCATGAAGCTGGTGGAGGCAGCTGAGGCCCCTGGCACGGCACTAGCCAAGTTGTTCGAAGAGGAGGTGGTTCCTCCTACGCCGATCGCCGACGCTGGCGACCCTGAGTTTTGACCTGGGCCAAAGGGGCCATGTAAATAGATTAGGACTTACATCATTGTGCCATGACGCTTGTGGCCGTCGAGGCCTTTTAAAGTACTTGTGTGTATATGCTTTTTAATTGTTTTTATTGTATTTCTGAGCCTCTGCCCTCTGTCTCGTCTTTGAACATATCTCTTGCAAAAAACATCCTCAGAGCCTAAGCTGCCCTTCAAGCAAAAGGTGGTGGGGGAGTTGCCATAGCCCAGAGGCGTAGGCCGTCTCGTGGCTCGACCGGCCTTTTGGCCCTGAGACAGACCTTCAGTCCTTAGGTTTTTTATAATCAATTTGTCAGAGTACGCGAGAGAGTTTGGCGTAGATTTTTTTTTGAAAAACGACTAAAAACAGTGTCTGGGACTTAGGGGGGTCCCCCTTCTAGCCCTCGAGGGAGGCTCGGTTCTGTAGAGGCAGAGCCGAGTCTCCCTTATAGCGTTATCGTAACGCCGATCCCCCATCGATGGGCTCGAGGGGTTTCTCAAAAAATTAGAACAACTAAAGAACACTTCTTTATTGTATTTTGAGAAACAATGTATACAATGCTTAGGAATTTAAGGGTAGAAGCGACATAGCTGTTCTATGTTCCAAGAGTTGGTGAGGATTTCGCCCTTCTCATTGGCTAGCTTGTAGGTCCTGGGCTTTAGCACTTGGGCAACGATGTACGGCCCTTCCCATGGCAGGGTCAGCTTGTGGCAGCCCTTATTGCTCTGCCTCAGTCTCAGCACCAGGTCGCCCACTTTCAGGTCCCGGCTTTGAATGTGCTAGGCTTGATAGCATCGTAGGGCTTGCTAGTACTTGGCCGAGTGTAGCAGCGCAATGTCTCGGGCTTCCTCTAGTTGGTCGAGGGCGTCCTCGTGGGCAGTGCGGTTGCTTTGCTCGTTGTAGGCCTGTAGCCTCGGGGAACCGTACTCCAAGTTAGTGGGGATGATGGCCTCGGCTCCATAGACTAGGAAGAATAGTGTGAACCCCGTGGCTCGGCTCGAAGTGTTCCTTAGGCTCCAGATGACCGACGGGAGTTCGGCAAGCCATTTCTTGCCAAATTTCTTCAACCGGTTGTATATTCTTGGCTTGAGACCCTGTAGGATCATGCCGTTGGCATGTTCTACTTGGCCATTTGTCCTAGGATGTCCTACAGCCGACCAGGCCACATGGATGTGGTGGTCGTCGCAGAACGTCAGGAACTTGTGGCCGGTGAATTGTGTCCCATTGTCAGTGATGATGGTGTTTGGAACCCCGAACCTATGGATGATATCAGTGAAGAACTGCACCGCTTGCTCGGATTTGATTCGAGTGATCAGACGAGCCTTGATCTACTTGGAGAACTTGTTAATAGCTATCAGCAAATGGGTATAGCCCCTAGGGGCCTTCTATAGAGGCCCAACCATGTCTAGCCCCCATACGGCGAATGGCCATGTAACGGGGATGGTTTGGAGGGCTTGGGCTAGGAGGTGCGTCTGCCGCGCATAGTACTAGCATCCCTCGTAGGAGCGTACCAGCTTGGTGGCGTCAGCAACCGCCGTTGGCTAGTAGAACCCTTGGTGGAAGGCATTTCCGATGAGCATTCGAGGCGCTGCATGGTGCCCCGTAGGCTCCCGTGTGCAAGTCCCAAAGTAGGGCTTGGCCTGCCTCGGTGGCGATGCACCATTGGAGGACGCCAGATGGGCTTCGCCTGTACAACTCACCGTTGCTAAGGACGTAAGTTTTGGCTCGATGCGCAAGCCATCGGGCTTTGGTCCTATCTGTAGGAAGCTCTCCTCAAATGAGGCAATCAAGGAATGGGACTCGCTAGTCCATGCCCTAGTCAGCCTCGGGAGGCTCCGCTTTGATTTCCATGGCCTCAGGCTCGGCCGCAGGGGTCTCGGTGATAGAGGGGGCCTCGGGCCCTGCGGTGGGCTCGACCGGTGGGCCCTCTTCCGCCACTGAGGCATAGTCAATTGAAGGCTTGTGGAGGTCTCTAGCGAAGATGTTCGGGGGGACCGGGGCCCATGCCAACGCCATCTTTGCCAGTTCGTCTGCGGCCTTGTTGAATTTTCACTCAATGTGGTTGAGTTTGAGGCCATCGAACTTATCTTCTAGGTGACGTACCAACTTGCAGTACGCTTCCATTTTGGGGTCATGGCAGTTCAACTCCTTCATCACTTGATCGACGATGAGCTATGAATTGCCCTGTATGTCGAGACGCCGTACTCAAAGTTCGATGGCGATCTACAAGCCATTGACGAGGGCTTCATACTCGGCTGCGTTGTTGGAGGCGGCGAAGTGGAGTTGGATCATGTAGCGCAGGCGCACTTCGAGGGGTGAGATGAAGAGCAGACCTGCACCTACCCCGGTCTTCATCAGGGACCCGTCAAAGTACATGGTCCAGCATTCTGCCTGGACCTGAGCAGGTGGCAGTTGGGTGTCGGTCCACTCAGCCACAAAATCGGCCAAGACCTGGGATTTAATTGCTTTTCGAGGCACAAAAGATAGGGCTTCCCCCATGAGTTCGACGGCCCACTTGGCTATTCTACCCGAGGCCTCCGGTTCTGGATTATCTCTCCCAGAGGGAAAGACGACACCACGGTCACTGGGTGGGACTCGAAGTAGTGACGTAGCTTGCGTTGAGCCAAGACTATGGCGTAGATCAGCTTCTGGATGTGGGGTAGCGCGTCTTAGTCTCGGAGAGCACCTCGCTAATGAAGTAAACAGGTCATTGGATGGGTAGAGCATGCCCCTCTTCCTGCCTCTCAGCCACTACGGCCGCGCTGACCACTTGGGTCGTTGTGGCAACGTAGAGTAAGAGGGCCTCGCCCTTGGTTAGCGGCACCAGGATGGGAGGATTGGTGAGCAGTGCCTTGAGCTTGGTGAGGACTTCTTTGGCCTCGGAGGTCCAAGAAAAGCGTTCAGATTTTCTCAAGAGGCGGTACAGAGGCAAGCCTTTTTCACTAAGGCGTGAGATGAAGCGGCTCAGGGCCACAAGGCATCCCATAACCCTCTGCACTCCCTTAAGGTCTCGGATTGATCCCATGTTGGTCACAGCCGAGACCTTCTCTGGGTTGGCCTCGATGCCACGCTCTGAGACTATGAATCCCAAGAGCATGCCTCGGGGGACTCCGAAGACACACTTCTTGGGGTTGAGCTTGATGCCATTCTCTCTAAGGCATTTGAAGGCTATCTCTAAGTCATCGATGAGATCACTGGCCTTCCTAGACTTGACCATGATATCATCCACGTAGGCCTCGACGGTTCGCCCAATGTGCTCGCCAAAGACCTGGGTCATGCCCGCTGGTGTGTGGCCCTGCATTTCTGAGGCCGAATGGCATAGTCATATAGTAGTACATGTTGAATGGGGTGATGAAAGAAGTCGCGAGCTGGTCGGATTCTTTCATCTTGATTTGATGGTAACCGGAATACGCATCAAGGAAAGATAGGGTTTTGCATCCCGTAGTGGAGTCAACGATTTGGTCGATTCAAGGTAATGGGAATGGGACTTTTGGACATGCTTTATTCAAACTGGTGTAGTCTATACACATCCTCCACTTCCCATTTTTCTTCTTAACTAATATAGGATTAGCTAACCACTCTAGATGGGACACTTCCTTGATGAATATGGCCGCCAAAAGCTTCTGCACCTCCTCGCCAATGGCCCTGCGCATTTCCTCGTTGAATCGGTGTAGGCGCTGCTTCATCGGTCTGGAGCCAGCCCGGATGTCCAAGGCATGCTCGGCGACCTCCCTTGGTATGCTCGGCATGTTCGAGGGACTCCACGCGAATACGTCGGCATTCGCGCGAAGAAAGTCGACGAGCATGACTTCCTATTTGTTGTCGAGGGTGGCGCTGATCCTTAGCGCTCGATCGTTGGAGCAGGTGGGGTCGACCGAGACAAGCTTGACGGCCTCTGTGGGCTCGAAAGTCCCAGCACGATGCTTGGAGTCGGGCGCCTCGCTACCTAGTCGGTCAAGGTTGACGATGAGGGTCTCGGCCTCCGCAAGAGCCTCGGCGTACTCAATGCATTCAACATCGTAGTCGTATGCATGCTCGTACGTGGACTCGACAGTGATGACGCCGTTGGGGCCCGGTATCTTGAGCTTGAGGTAGGTGTAGTTGGGGATCACCATGAACTTGGCGTAGCATGGGCGCCCTAGGATGGTGTGATAGGTTCCCTTGAACCCAACCACCTCGAAGGTGAGGACCTCCTTGCGGTAGTTGGAGGGAGTGCTGAAGCAGACGGACAAGTCGATGCGCCCGAGGGGTCGCGTGCGCTTCCCTGGCACGATGCCATGGAAGGGCGCGGCATTGCCTCGGAGCCGTGACTGGTCGAGCTCCAGAAGCTCCAGGGTGTTGGCGTAGAGGATGTTGAGACTGCTACCTCTGTCCATCAACACCTTGGTGAGCCGGGTGTTGCTGATGATTGGGTCGACGACGAGTGGGCACTACCTAGGGTTTGGGACATAATTGGGGTGGTCATCCCGATCGAAGGTGATCGCCTCCCGAGACTAGTCGAGGTACCGGGGAGTGGCCACCTCAACCGAGAAGACCTCCCGGCGCTCCTTCTTTCACTGACGCATCGTGAGGCACGCTAAAGGCCCACCAAAGATCATGAAGGCATTGTGCACCTCGGGGAACCCATCGTCCTTGTCATTGTCCCTATCGCCGGCGCCCTTCTTCTTGGCATCATTGTTGGGGAGCCCGGGCTTGGCATAGTAACACCAGAGCATGGTGCACTCTTCGAGGGTGTGCTTCACCGGGCCCTCGTGGTAAGGGCAGGGCTTCTTAAGCATATCGTCGAAGAGCCCAGGACCTCTGGCGGGCCTCGGGGATTCTTGCGATCTGCGGCCATGACTAGATCGGCCTCGAGGACCTCCTGCTTCCCCTGGCAACCCTTTTTCTTTTTCTTGGGGAGGTGGGGGGGTGAGGCCCCAGGGGCCTCGTCCCTCCGCTTCCCCTTGGCATCATTGTCGGGGAAGATGGCCCTGATAGCCTCTTCACCCGAGGCGAAGTTGGTGGCGATGTCGAGGAGCGCGGCCGCCGTGGTCGATACATTCTGGCCTAACACTCAGACCAGGTCTTGGCAGGAGGTGCCAGAGAGGAACGCCTAGACAATTTCTGAGTCATCGACGCTGGGCAACTCGGTGCATTGCTTGGAGAAGCGTCGGATGAAGTCTCAGAGAGACTCGTTCGGCCTCTGGCGATAACTCTTGAGGTCCCAGGAATTCCCGGGGCGCACGTATGTGCCCTAGAAATTCCCGACAAAGACCTTTACCAAGTCACGCCAGTTGTTGATCTGCAAGGGAGGGAGGTGTTTGAGCCAGGCTCATGTCGAGTCTGACAGGAACAAGGGGAGGTTGCGGATGATGAGCAGGGCATCGTCTGCGCCGCCTAGCTGACAAGCTAGGCAGTAATCGGCCAGCCATAGCTCAGGGTTGGTCTCACTGCTGTACTTTGAGAGGTTGGTCGGTTGCCAAAACTGAGCCAGGAAGTGGGCGCCGCGGATGGCCTTACTGAAGACTTGAGGGCCAGGTGGCCTAGGAGAAGGACTGCGGTCCTCCCCACTGTCATAGTGACCGCCTCGGTGCGGGTGGTAGCCTTGGGCGGGCCCATCATTGTTGTGGCACCGTCGCCTGCTGGCCACATCATGGTCACCTTGTGCCTCACGTCGGTTGCAGAGGCGATCATGCACCGAGGGGGCCTTGTTGGCTATCGGTGTCCGAGCAGGCTTGGGATGAATCGAGGCCTCTCTATCCTGCCGAGGCGGTGCCGCGGGTAGTTCCGAGGTGCCCCCACACCGTCGAGAGGTGGAACTTTCGGCCTACTATACCGCGGCGGTCTCGAGGAGGTCTCAGAGCTCGTCGTGGACCCGTCGCCCCTTCGAGGTAGAGGGCTCAGGCATTGTCCAGAGTAGCATCGCTGCTACCACGACGTTCTGGCTAGCACGATTGAAGATAGGGGGTTGCTCACCCCCTTCGTCGTTGTTGATGCGGTGGTTGAAGTCATGAGCCCTCTACCGGGCTACTCCGCCATCACCGTGACCCCGCTGCTCTTGCTCGAGAGTGCCTCAGAGCTGCTATAGAAGGAGTCAGTCTTGTTCGACCTTGGCCTGAAGCTCATAGAGCTGGTCCAGGTCTAGGCGTCGAAGTTCCTTAGGGGCGGGGTTCTTGTTCCGTGCTGCTGGGGGCTCGACGCGTGGAGGTGTGGCGTCGCCTGCCCCCTCATGGGGCGGGGAGCGACTGCCTACCCTTTCATCCTCATCGCTCACGCTTGGCATCCCAAGCTCGACATTGAAGCACTCACGAGTGGGATCATAAGTGTCTTCGTCGTCAGGGTCGAAGTAGCCGAAGCAGTAGTCACTCGCGGCCATGAAGCGGCGCATGGCTTTTGGGTCACGAAGCCCGGAGAAGTCCGCTCTGGCCCATGCCTCGTCCTCCTCCGAGGAGTCAGTGTGGGTGTGGGTCGGGGTTGTGGCGATGAGGTCAAGGGCAAAACATTGGTAGGCTGCGGCGGCATTGCCCAACCCGAAGGGGGACGGGGATGGTGTCGTCATCGGGCTCCGCTCTGCCAGAGTCGACTCCTCAGGAGGTAGTGGGGTAGAACTTGATGACAGGGCATTGCTGCGCGCCACCGGTGTCTTTCCCTTGCCCAGGCTTAAGCTAGATAGGTCCCCAGCCTGGGACTCTATACCAACAACCAGGTATGGGATACTAGCAGAGCGCGGCGCGTCACCCTAAGGTCACGTGGTGTCGGGGTGGTGCCGCCCGTGTCGTGCCTGGCGAGCGCGACGAGAGCGGCGGCCCGGGCGCCGCCTATGCCTAGGCTGCTGGTGCGTGATGTTGTCGTCGGTCGATGGGGCTCTGGGTGGGAGGAGTACCATATCGTACTCATATCCTAGAGACATGAACTCTAGGCTCTCGAACCAGATCACTGTGCTGAGACGTAGTGGTCGCATGGGGTCTGCCATTCGGAACTTGTCGGGATAACTAAGCTAACACGCAGTATGGCCCCTACCCGGCGCGCCAACTGTCGGTGTTTTGGGTCCGGTAGGTCTTCAACTGACTAGTGAAAGTGTACTGCGTGCTCCTAATCCTAGATGGTGATGCAAAGAGACACAAGGTTTATACTGGTTTAGGCAATAGGTGCCCTACGTCCAGTCTGAGAGAGCGATCTTGTATTCCTTGCACCGAGGTGCTTGTAGTAGGGGTTTACAAGCTGAGCGAGAGAGGGAGCTAATCCCAGGTCTCTGCGTAGAGTGGTGTGGGTTGCTTGAGATGTTGATCTCTTGCGGTGAGGGAGCGTGTGTGTTATAGAGCGTTGTGTGTTGCTTGCACGTCTGAGTCCCCCCTTCAAAGCAGCCCTGGTCACTCCCTTTTATAGTCAAAGGGAGGCACAGGGGCGGTACATGTATTTGCTACGTGGCGTTTTGTGAGTAGAGGCGGTATGTCTAAGCCCTGCAGCTCGTCACTATGGCGGCATGGTCGGTGGAGCGGTCTTGTCCTCGGTTCACTAGAGCGACGCGCCAGTCACGCCTGATCCTGTGCGACGTGGGAGCTCCTATGGTGGCATGCGCACCTTCTTCTATTGGAGGTATGTTGGTCACTGTATGTTTGACCGGCACGGAGAGCCGAGGCTGGGTAGATGCGACGACGTGGGTGCGCTGATTCCGAGGCTACAGGAGCTCGGCCCTGTGCACGACGTGGGAGCTCCTGTAGCTTGACGCAGGGCATGGTGCGTACTGCGGACGACGTGCCGGTCACAGAGTGATGACAACGTAGAGAGCCTAGGCCCAATTGGTGCAGAAGCTAAACCATTGTGGGGGGCTCGGCGGGCGCGAGTCCCGAGGCTACCGGAGCACGGAAACGAATAGCCGAGGCTCGGAGGGTGCAGTTGGTCTTGTACGTCGATTCCGAGGCTACAGGGACCCGGACTTGACTTTCCATGCCACGCTGTCCTTGGAGCAGGGGTTAGGCAGCACAGTGTAGCACGAGTGTCAGCCGTGGGCACAGTGCCGAGCACAGTGGCCTGTAACCCCCTGCCCCGTCCTGTCCCGGACAGCATGACTTCGATGTGGCTCCTGTCTCATCGGCCACTCCGCTGTATCGTGCCGTCGTTCGGCTGACGTCGCGGGAGTGGTTGGACGCATTAGTTGGACGTGACATCCCGTCAGTGAAGTCGGTCAAGGCGGCGGTGACGGGGTTGATGCCGAGCTGGCCTCGAGTGAGTCGGTAACTGGGCGCTCGTCCGAGGCCTCGTGGCGCGGGGCCTCGGGCGAGTCGGAGAATTGGTACCTCGTCCGAGGCCTTGTGGCGCGAGGCCTCGGGTGAGTCGGAAAACCGGTACCTCGTCCGAGGCCTCGTGGTTTCGTTCTGGGCCGAGCCCGTTTCGGGTGAGCCCGAATATTGTTCGAGGTGGGCCGGATGGTCCAGCCGGGCCTCGGATAAGGTGGGGGTTTGCCGGTGGTTGTCTCTTGGCTTCGATATTTACAAGGTCTAAGCGATTTTTTCGGTTCTTGCTTAGGGGACCCCTTTTTATGGTACCCGACATAATGGAAAAAGTAATTAATTTATATGCATACTTAGTGGTTGGTTTAGAAGCACTAGTGAAGATGCAAAAGGGTTATTTTCAGTTATCCTTCGTAATGTCATCTACGGACAATTTAGATGCAACAGGGTTACTTTAGGTTAATTTTCATAACAACAGAATGAGTAATTTAGACGCAAATATGGAGGGCCAACAATGTTTGAGGTTATTATAAAACAATGGCCAGTTTTTTTTTCTTTTCATGGGAATTTTATAGCTTTTATATATTTTTAGCATGTCTATTGAGTATTACTGTTAATTTTATAAAAAATAAAATAATCTAGTTAATAACACACGCCCTCTAGTTAATAGCACCCTGTTCAAAGTATTCGTTGTTTTAGCATCTTTCACTATCTTCTACTTGTTCTACGATTCTTCTGGCAATTTTGGTTTCTACTTTCTCTCGTCTTACAGTTTCGTTAATTGCATTGTTATCAGACTTCTTACTCTTGTGTGCATGCTTTAGAGAACATTATTGGTGAGCATCTTAATTCTTAGCACAGCTCTAAACAATTACTTTGCGAACGGACGCTAGGCTGACTGGTTTAGCGCTCTCAATAGCACCCTTGTGGTGCAGGTTCGAGCCCAGGTATGGCGTACCCACGTGTTGTTTTCGGGGATTTTCCTCGAGCGAGGTAAAAAAAGCTCCCTTGTCTGCTCATGTTCAAAGCACAGGTTTGTGGCCAGCTTAGGTAAAAAAAACTTCTTTGTCTGCTCACATCCAAAGCGCAGGTCTGTGCCAGCTCATCTCACGAAGCTACGGTGCCGATGTGTATGGGTGGAGCAGGAGTTCGGAGGTTTTCTCGATTTGCGTGAGAAGATCTTCTTCTTAAGCCGGAATATCAGGGCTAACTAGCCACCACGGATTGAGTTTTTTAAACAATTATTACTTTAAACCCTAAGGTTTAATAACATATTTACACACGGTGAACTTTGAGGTTGTTTGCGGTCTGTTTAGCAAGGCTTTACTTTTGTCTCCGGCTTTTGCACTGTGGTAAAAAAGAAGGCCAGGAGCTGAAGCCGGCGAAGGAAAAAAAGGGACTTGCTATATCCCAGTCGATTGAAATATAGAGCTTTTTTCAGTCGACGAGCACAACCCTTGGATCTGCATCCAAGGGTTCAAATGGTCTCTGTTGTTTTTCTTCTTCTGCCAAGGCTAACGGGTCCGCGAATGAACCCACAAACCCAACACATGTGGCTACCGGGCCTGCCAAACCTTAACGGGCACATGATCTGATACCCGTTAAGTGAAGTTGGTGCTTGTTTGACCCAAAATGACCCTATCGGTCCAATAAACAGACATAGAAGCACACCAGACAATTACAACTCTCATTGCACCCTCCAGGAAGAAAAAAACATGGCCGATTGAATCACACACCACTTTGCAAGAAAATCAGGCATGGGAACTCCCCTCTGTTGTGTACAAATTCCATTATTGTATTATTGTTCAATGCCTTGTAGGCCTTATAGACTGTAGCACTACCATTGTGTATGTGCTCAAATCAGATTGTACTATTACTGCCTTAGCTAAGACCGCACAAAAATGCACCAAAAACCAAAAACTACTTGATCTGCTAAGGGAGACACATTTGCCTAATGTTAGATTAGCTGCATGGAGACACCAGTTTAGCTGGTCAGTTCCCCTACTACTTGCTCCAAGTGCTGAATGACTTCTAGGCCTTATAGATCACAATTGCACAACCTGATCAAGTGGCCAACCTAAGAAGAATTCAAATCGTGCAAGAACTGAACAGAGCGAACACAGTGAATTACAGACCTCTTCTTTCTCTGATGATAGTGAACAATATAAGCTGCATGCATGTGAAGCATGTTGTAAGTAGATTTAATGCCTGATCTATATCTAAACAAAAAACAAACTAATCGGTGTTGGCACAAACACAAAAAATCACAAATCTAACTGCGAAAATTGCGCATTCCAACAAATGCAATTTCTAGTATTGAAAAATGCAATTATAAATAAAGACATTAGTATTTCATTATGATTTGTTGGATACACACACTCAAGTCTACGGTGAAGAAATTATGAACTGCATAACAACAAAGGCATAATAATTTCTACTGAGTAAAGAATGAACTAACTTGCAGTAGACTAGGCAAGTAGACTACTGCATAACTAACTTGTATGCTAAAACCTACAGGCCACAACCACAAATAAACATGATACTCGAAGTTCAACTTACATCCTGAGTGATGAACAAGCGCAAATCTCATTAGTGATATATCCGGATAGCCTATTTGAATTCAGATTGCTGGAGATAAATGCAAAGGACACCAATTAATAAAGGTCAGAAAACTAAAAATCCAAAGTAGTGAGCACATGGCCCAACACAAGCGCAGATCAAGAACAAATATTAGCTAAATTTACTCCTACAGTTCAGCTAGTCTTCGAATATAACCATTGAAGGGACAAGTACTGTCACAAAAAATTGCGTTGGCACAAATCACAAGAAACAAGCACTGTGCAACAAGAACTCATACAGACAGAAGGTTTATCTATAGTTGTTAGTTGCTTCTAGGGCGGGAAGAGAGAGAGACAGAGAATGGTTGAGAGGGTGGGTGGGGAATAAGAGAACCAGACAGTGATCTAGGTCCAGGCAATGGCAAAATTCACAAACAACAGAAATACAAGGACAAAAATGTGGTCTATATTGGCACAAATCACAATTAACAAATTATAATTTTTTCTATAGAAGGACAGAGACAAATGGGTTTTTATTCTTGGTATCAAAAATTGCGCATTGCACCTATACAAATTGCAAATAAGGAAATTTGCAAGTTTAGTACAAAATGTGTGCAATAACCGTCAGAAATAACAGAAACACACTTCTCTATTTGGTCAGTAATCAGTTCACTCAAATCCTAACATGTTCAGACAACAGGCAGTGGCTAAAAGCATGAAAACCGTAGCAATGGCAAATACATGTTCAGACTAGATTGAGCAAACATACACTCTCATCTAATCTACCTGTGCTGAAACCCATCAATACCTACGACCAGTATGAGGCAGATACTGGTAAACTCGGTACCAGAAGCAGTGTCATATGCGCTAACATTATTATAGATAGCAATTAATTAATTTAGTATTTTATTTGTATTTTTTTATGAAGAGGAGAGATTAGCAAGAACAGAGCACTTCAACTACTAGGAAAAGAACAACAAATAGATGGAATGAATGTGAGATTAAAAATCAAGCGCAAACAATCACATGTATTAGATGATCTAAACTAATTGTTGCCTGAAGAAACTGAGCACTTCAACAATCACTTTAGAACTACTATGTTCTAAAGTGTCGGTCAGCAGCCGCAAACTAGCCCTTTGGAACACAGTAACACAAACCCAATTCTATGTGATTTGGTCAGAGTGTTGTATCCATTGGGTAGTTCTAAATTTATAGAATAGCTTAATTTGGAGCACACAGGAGATTCACCGGAGTGCCCATCAAAGGTCACCCTCTCCCCCCACTACTGCATCTGCTATAGAATATGTTATTCATTTCTGCATTCTTAACAAAGATTGAATAACAAAGATACAAGCACCTGCTGGCACACTACAACAACCATTCTTGCATGATCCTGTCTATATCAACATGTGTGAGTTGCCACAAGCACATCCTGCTATTGGAGATGCAATAGCAGGATCTGTACTAATGAGAGGTTTGTGTATGAACAAATCACAAATGACAGATTCCAACTAGTTTTAACACAAAATACAATAATTTTTTTCTATGCAATCACAATAAAAAATCAAAAGAGAAAAAAAAATTCCTATACAAGGACAGATTACAAATTCTTTCTATGCAAACACAATCACAAATCACAAAGAAACAATTATTTTCTATAGAAGGATAGATTACAAAATTTTTCTATGCTAACACAATCACAAAACACAATAAACAATTTTTTCCTATACAAGGACAGATTACAAATTTTATCCATGGAAGCACAATCACAAATCACAAGAAACAATAGTTTGTTGTCATAGCTAAGGTAATCATTAGATTGAATGATCGGAAGACTAAAGAAGTCTAGAAGATGAAACATGTTGCTGACATGGTTAAATTGAGGACCAAAACTCGGCTATTTAACAAGTGTGCCATTATTCGGCACTTGCCAGACTCTAATGATTAATAAAGCATGATCAACATTCCTAGTTCTGACATCGATAAGCCCCTAAACTTCACAGTTCACAACTGGCAAACTGGAATGGTTCCTACGCCCCAAAACAATTATGCCCACTAGACCAGAGTTGCGACCCGGTTCCATGCATCTCAATCTGGTCAAACCCTCCTCAAAATTCAAAAACCGCGAGAGGGAAATCGCGAGTTTATGAATAATTATTTCAAGTGGCATGGTGCCTAGATATTAAGTGATAGCACAACAGGTTTGCCTCATCTTAGTACAATTAACATACATGGGTGTTGCTACATGCTTGGTGAGAGGAGCTTCAGTATTATGTGATGATAATATAGAACTTATATGATTCTAGTAAATATTACTTTTTGTTGGCCCACAACCCAATTTGATTATTGAAAAAAAATCTACAATGTAAATGCCAATTATACTCATGAGGTAAATCAAAATTCCACATATTGCATATTATGACACCTACAGTTGCAGCTTCAAATACTTGCAATCTACACTATTCCTAATTACAACTAATGAACTTAGTGTTTTATTTGTTTGTTTTTCATGAACATGAGAGTTTAACGGGAACAGAGAACTATGGAGAACAACAACAAACAGATGGAAGGAATGTGACATTCAAAATTCATACCTCATTTATCAAAAATAAGATTTGCTTGCCATTACCAAGATGAATCTTCTATATTGAAGTTCATTAGCCACACACGAATGTGAATGATAAGTACAGCCTACAGGCGTGCAAAATAAGCAGTATCCATTACTTTCAAGTTAACTAACAATATACATGAATTGTCCTGCCGCAAGAGAAGAGAAAAGACTTATGAGGATCATAGCAGATGTCCTTACCAACATAGAAATCTACAGACACTTTGGATTCTTAGGACTGAATTAGCAACCATCCAAAGCAATAATAATCATAAGCTTCTTGGTTGTTTGTTCTAAAGAATTGACAGAAGACTTGCCATCATTTGACAAGAACAACTTCTAGTATGCATGCTTGTAGAACCTAGGCATGATCACTTAGTCAACAATAGTAGTCGCAGAAACAAGTACAGAGTAACAAAAAGACATGATCTCTAACGACACTAAAACAATTAACAAATCTGAAACGTGTCGGCACAAAGACAATTAATAAGTTCCAATTTTTTCTATAGTCACACAAGGATAAAAATCCTAACTGTGTTGGCACAAAGACAATTCAAGTGGTGGCAAGGCATGGTGTGTCAGGAGCTGCATCATTAGTATTTGAATTGGAAGTCACAAAATGTTAACTGCGGAGTGGAGTTGCTTAGTTAGCACAATATGACAATGTTCTTACTGACAGACACAATCACAGAACAACTAGAGTTTCAAATATTAAGACATGCACGTTTCCACTTCTTCAGGTCTGAACGATGTACGTACTGAAAGAAAACTGAATGTGAACGAGTATTAATTGAAATGGAAAGTGAGCTACCTGAGTAAGCTGGGTGAGGAAATTGGGCGTCTCCAGCGTGTCGAGGCCGATCTGGCCGAAGGTGAGGGCAATGAGCACGGCAACCAGGAAGTTAGTGATGGAGAAGTCAAGGGACCTGTGCTGCGGCAGCCGGCCCCGTCGCTCCAGCACCGCCAGGACAACCGGCCAGGTGCCCAGGAGCACAATCATCACTGCCATCAGCCTGATGCACTGCTAATATCCTTCACCAGGTACATCTTGCCATCTCTTCTTGTCTTACAGACAGGACAGGACAGAGACGACGTCGAAGATTGCAGGACCACAGGACCAATCAACAAACCTGATGCAAGAAAAACTTTTTCAGTCATGCTTACTGATCTCAATTCACAAACTAAATGCAAGAGATGCATGTAGCAGTGTAGGCCATCGCATCCGTGAATCCAGAAGTCAGAGGAAGTAGGTCTATACTCTAGTGAATTTGTCCTAAAGAATTCAATCAGCTCAACTGTCAAGAACAAAACAAGAACACGTATAACAATAAGCTTATCTCTTTTCAAATTAAAAAAGTCACTACATATTGATAATTGATTGCGCAACATGTTGTTTCTAGATCTAAGATCCTACGAACGCTGCTAGTAGAAGAACAAAATATGTCAAGTTGAATTTCCTATATAATCTGTAAAATGCACCACTCAATTGCCTGTCGTTTTGTTAAAGAAACGCTGAAACTGCTTAGGAAGACAAAAGGAGATAAACAGAGAAACCCCAGAACTCTGAATCCAAAATATATACATATATGACTTGCTACTCAAAAGGCATATGAATGCACAGTTACAAGCCTGCAACTCAAAAAGTGTTCATGATACAACAGTTTATTGTAAGTGCAATAACACAGAATATTTTTTCAGACATGATGTTCAGTTCTGTAAAAACCAATCTGATGTCCTATAGTTGACAATGCGCCACTAGTACAACACATACTTAAGAATAATTTCTCAAGAAATGACTATGGCAGAGCCTACACAATTGATAATACTACGATCCTTCTTTGAGGTCTTCGTTATTGTTGCACATACAATATTTTTTTCTAAAACAAATCAGATATCTAGGAAACAAATTTTACTGGAAATTAAAAAAAAACTTATGGTATCCCAGACTTCCAGTGTTTAGTAAACAAATTCACTATTGCACCATGACACAAGGCAATAGACATGTCATGTGCTAAAGAAAGCATTCTACTACTCAGGTTGGGTTGCGAAGCCTATAAACTAATGTAGCTGGGATTTTATTTGACAATCTCCAAGTAAGAGATCCTATACTGGAAAGAAACACAACAGTGCAACCATTAATAACGCTATGGTTTCATCATACGAGGCAATCAAAAAATGAAACATGCATGTATAAAGAGTTTCATCCTACAGCTTTCAAAACCTGGCATGTCACAGAGAGGGCTATCTTCTTTGCTACTGCCATAAGCCCTGTATATATCACACAAAAATGGTTAGGCAACACGTATAAACATGATAACATATGCAGTAACTATGATAATGTGGCCCAAGCAGTAAGTTATGAGGCTCACAACACATGCAACCATCTGACAAAGGGGTAGTATTTCTAGCAGATCACTAGATCAGGATAAATAAGTGCATTTGGCAACATACACAAGCCTATATCAATCTAATAAAGGGAAGACGCTGACTGAGAGCAAGATTTCAGACAACTAGAACTATTAAACTTCTTGTTTAAAAGAAAGAAAGAAAGAAAGAGCATAAACCAAATTTACTATGCAATAAATCACCATCTACACAGAAAACACAATGGAAAGCCACTTGAAAAGTTTGTCCAGTGACTACTAGTACTGGATACTGAAATGGAAAGAGAGTTGCCTGCCATTAATTGGCAAACAACTCAAGATGATACTTGTAGCTCCTCGGCAATGACTCTACAAGTGAAATCACCAAAAACCAATTTTAAAATGTATGTATTATTAAAACAATCTACAAAGTACATGTAGTCCATACTGTAGAATGCTCCAATCTGGTGCCCTCCCATTAATCAGAAACAATACTATTTGATTATATGCAAATAATATCCTAACTTTCATAAAGAACAACTAAGGAACTGTTATGCCCATCATTCCCTTCTAGAGAAGTGAAAAGTGATCATAGATGAAGTTTTGGAACATTTGCCTAGTGCCTCGAGATATCAAAATGAGTTATTAAAAAACAGAATAAAAGAGGACACAGGTTCCTAGACAGTAGTTAGCTTATCACATTGGAGTTCTAGAACTAAATCTAGCAGTAATGGACCAATTTTGTAAAATTGGGAATAGTAACTATCCTAAAGTTACAGTCACTGGTTTAACTGCTAGTAAAGATCTAACAACTTACAACAAATGGGGTCATTTAAAAGAATAGAAACAAGTATTTGTGTGGTCCTAAAAGCTTTATAACCAAACAATGTTGGAAAAAATAAATTCACTAGATTCAAGACAAGAGGCAATACTAGAGCAGAGCCCAAGTTATAACAATACCGGTAATCAAATGGGGTGAATTAATGCGATTTAGAAGAACAGAAGCAAATAGTAGTATAATCCCACAAGCTTTCTAACCAAATAATGCTGAATAACCAAAGTAGTTAGATTCAGGAAGCCACCAGTACCAAATTACAACCTAGCAATACATCAATGTGTAACATCAGGCCCGTAGTAATGCAAGTAACAGGCAAAAAATCACTGTATCCCTTGCTATTACAAATCCTTGGCTACTGCTTGAAATCACCGCACAAATTTAGTACATGTCAAAATCAATTTAGTACGTGTTGCAACAACGCTTAGGCACCTAAAAAGGAGTCTGCACCCACAGCCTGACAATGTCTGCACCCTCCCCATCTTCTTCTGCAGCAAGCACGAAATGAAGAAAAAAAAAACACCATTAGCGATAGTGCTTGCAAAGGGAGTGGATCTGGCGGCGCCCAGCTACGACCGTCACCGCAGATCCGTGCCCAGCCACAGATCTAGGCCACCAGCTAACTCTATCGCTGCCAGCGGGGTGGACCACCGTCGCGGCGTCGGGAAGGGCGCATCTAGGTCCAGGTCCATGGGCTCCGGTTCATACAAGCAGCCAAAACCAAAACCTAGAACAAATCACACTGAAGTCACAAACCACACCGCGTACGAACGTACCTCCTGAGCTCTACCAATGGCCGACGCGAGCAAGCCTCCAAATCGGCGAGGGAGAGCCTCCGATGCGCCTCAACGCAGCGGAGAGAGGAAATGGCCAGAAGAATAGCCGCTCCCTCCCGACCAGCTCCAGGAACGCCGATTCATTTCGTGTCTGTGCGTGCGGCTCCCACCCGTCCGTTCCTTGTTAGCGGGTGGCGTCACCGGTGCCCGAACCCAATAAGAAAGATCGGACCGAACAACAACCAAAGACCGAATCGGTCGCACACATCTTGATGACAATCCAACGGACAACGAGTCGACTGAAACATCAGCCACATTTCAGTCGACGGAACAATAGAAAAATTGGGGAAAAAAAGCCTCATCAGCTCGTATTTCATTTAAATGAGATTAAAATTTAGCCCTTATACAGTAATATGAACAGTCAAAAAGAAAAAAAGAAAATTGGCTATAGGGAAAAAACTTTTTCTTTTTTCTCGAAAAAAGAAAAAAGTTTTTCACTGTCAAAAAGAAGTTTTGGATCAGGGAAACGACTGGTTTCGTAAGAATCCTCAAGATTCGACGCAATGTCCTCAAAATTGGGAATGTTATGATTTATTGACAAAAAGAGGACTTGAAAGTCGTAGCCCAAAGATTCAACTGGAAATAATTAAGGAAAACTATAGGAGGAGATAAATGTTTAGTAGTACTTCCCTTTAGTACTTTATCAATTTTGTCTTTTACCGTTCAAACATAATTCTCTTTTTCTTGTTAATCCATATTTAAACCCTTATATTTAAATATTGTAATGTTAGCATAGTGCCATCCGTATCAAATCTTTCAATCCTGTGTTTAATAATGTACTCATTCCGTTTTTATTTATATGTCACATTAGTTTTGCCCTAAGTCAAACATTTATATCTTTGATCATCAATTTCAAAAAATTTATGTAAGTTAATGATATAAGATTATTTTCAGATTCACTTTGAGAAATATTTCCATAATCTATAACTCATATGTTGTGAAATTTTAAGGATTTTTTGAAATTAATAGTCAAAGTAGTAATGTTTGACTTAGGACAAGGCTAATGTAACATATAAATAAAAATAGAGGGAGTAGTTACTCCCTCCATTTTTTATTAAGTGTGGTATTTAATTTTTGGAAAAACGTCAAAATTAAATGTCGCATTACGGTTTGCATGCCTCGGTTCCTTCCAAGCAGTTAAGGTGTTGTTTAGATCTAGGGTGTAAAGTTTTTAGGTGTCACATCGGATGTTACATGTGGTGTCGCATGGGAGTGTTCGAATACTAATAAAAAAACAAATTACAGAATCCATCAGTAAACCGTAGGACAAATTTATTAAGGCTAATTAATTTGTCATTAGCACATGTGTTACTGTAGCACTTTATTGTCGAATCATGGACTAATTAGGCTTCAAAGATTCGTCTCGCAAAGTAGTCACCGTCTATGCACTTAGTTATTTTTTAGTCTATATTTAATACTCTATACGTGTGTTAAACATTCGACGTGATACGCTGTAAGATTTAGGCAGAGGAACTAAACAAGGTTAAGTCCTCATGCATGCAGCCGAAGAATTGGTAGCACGGCCGGTGAATTAATAACGCAGAAAGCGGGGAGTGGCTTGCATCTAGGCATGCAGGGAGAGAGCGCTAAGTACGAATCCTAATACCGACACTTAATTTTCGCCTGGGTCTCTCTGCGCCCAGACCAAATGCGACACTTAAAAAAATGGAAGGAGTATTTTAATTTGGGATTTATTCTCTCCAATCTGCACAGCACACCATGCGTCCAGACCAATGAAATACTACACTACTACCTTAAACTTAGGGTAGTCCCAATGATGCATTGATGATGGTTTCTATCCTCATTAAATGACTTGCCACGTAGGCAAAACGCTGACATGGCAACGTAATTAATGAAGAAAGAGAGCAAAAATCATAGAAATAGTTTCTTCATGAAGAAATCAGGTCTACTCTTGACCCAATGCACCAAGAAACCATGAAATCGTCATTGGGGAGAAACCACCAGTATCTAGGGAGCTCGTGTCGCACTCTCATTGAAAGAAGAAGATAGAGTTGGGAGAGAGAAAGAGAAAATAATTATTACTCATAGAAACCATGAGTTAAAAAGCAGTGCTTTTTTTGTGCGATATCCTATGTTATAGAAACTACTAGTTTCTTTCATTGGGACCGCCCTTAATCAAGGCGGACGGTTTTTATTTTCGGAGGCGGGCAAAGGCAACCGTCTCGGCAACCGTCTCTTTCGAAAGGTCACGGTTAATCCATGAACTATGGAGGCGGTTGCCTTTGCCCGCCTCTGTAAATCAGATTAAAATAATAATAAAAAGCAGTTGCGCCCAATGCCGAGCCCATACGGGCTCGACGTCGAGCCCAGCCACGCTGCCGTCGTACTGGATCCGCCACCGCCAGATCCGCACATGGTCGCGCAGCCTGCCATAGATCTGAGGGAGGCCAAGGGAGGAAGGAGCGCCGCCGTAGATCCATGCCGAGGAAGGGATCTCCGCCGTGGTTCCAAGCCGAGGAAGGGAGCGCCGCCGTGGATCCATGCCGAGGAAGGGAGCACCGTCGTGGTTCCATGCCAAGGAAGGGATCTCCGCCGTGGATCCAAGCTGAGGAAGGGAGCGCTGTCGTGGATCCCACGAATCCGTCCTTGGACCTCGCCGCCGAGGAGGGAGCGTCACCATGGATCCAAACCGAGGAGGGAGCCCCGCGCCGCCGTGGATCCCGCCGCCTGGAGAGCCTTCACCGCGTGCTCGCCGCTCAAAGAGGCCCGCCGTCACACTACGCTTGCCGTGGAGGAGAGGGAGGGGTGCCGTGGGGGAGAGGGTGAGGTGGGGGAGACGAGAGGGAGGGAGAGGCCACATCTGAGAGGGAGGGCCGGAGGGGGAGAGAGTGGACGGAGGGAGAGAGCGACGGGCCGTGAGGGAGAATGACACGGCTGGGGAGGGAGAGAGGAGCGCGGCTGGGGAGTGAGTGAGGCTGGGGAGGGAAACCCAAAAGTCTTGTATATATATGTGCGCTTGGAACTAGGCCTCTTGGGCTAGCAGGCTGGGCCTGATTTACCAAGGCGGTTGAGTTATAATGCCCGCCTCAGTTAATGATTTAACGAGGCGGTTTTGTTAGGATGCCCGCGTCGGTTAGGCAGGCCTGTTAGCTTGCCCGCCTCGGTTAATGATTTACCGAGGCGATTGCTGGGCCGGCTACCCGGCCACAAATAACCGAGGTGAGCAACCAGCCCAACCGCCTCGGAGGCCAATTTGCAAATGCCTCGCAAAAGATTTTGTGTAGTAGTGCTAGTTTCAAGATAAATTTTATGTGAAATGATCATCTATTCCTTCAATAAATGTTATAGTGCAACTATTTCTTTTTCAATGAAGCATTTAGTTATGGGTATACAGAGTGAAAATACTGCAATAACTACAACCATATGGACGAGTATTTTGGAACGTTCTCTCAAAACCATGGATAAGTATTATTACTACAAACTTGTGCAACTTTAAACAAAGTATAGTCAACAGTGGAAAAAATAGAGGAAGTAGTGGCTCCGCTCGGCTGTCTTTCTTTTTAACGACTGCAACGCCTGGGCGCATAGCATGTCGGTCGAGATGTGGCGGAGGATCCGATGATGGTGGAGCTCATTGCCTTTTCCCTGTCATCCAGTCAACGGGAGCCCAGACAATGTGCCTTCGCCTGTGCGTAGCTGTGGGCTGGCTTCGGATCCTTCGGGGGACAATGGCACGGTGTCTTCCCTAGACCTCAGCGATGCGTAGGGTTTCATCGAGCTAATCAAGCTACCGCTTCAGCATCCGCTTATTGTGTCACCGTCTAGGCTGCGCATCACCAAGGACCCAGAGGCTGTTGATGATGACTATATATCGTCCCCAAGCATAGCACCCGTTTAGCTGTTAAGAGCAAGTTCAGAGCAACAAAGCGGGACGCAAAGGCAAGAAAGGTGCTATGAAAAAAGCTCGGGCTTGAGATCGAGACGGCGAAGCCTGATGAGGCATCTTTTGAGGAGTATCAGCGGACTTTCACCACGCCGCTGCCCCCTGGAAGGTGGGAAGCCATGAAGGCCCTCTTTACGAGGAGAGGCCGGCGTCATGATCTGGTGATGGACGTCGAATAGGCCAAGCGATTCTAGCACTTTGCCTTGTTGTACCCACGGTCGCAATTTCTAGTGTTGTATAGTCCTTTGTGTGTGTTGTGGTTGCTAGGCTGTAGCTCTAGCTTGTCGACTTTCTTGGTTTGTCCTGAACGCTAGCGTCTTGCCAGTGGATGTGGAACAGCCGGAACTTGTTTGTCATGTAACTTTGCAACTTTCATGTCATCTTAATGGCGGCATGTTTTCCTCTTTTTAATCACTGTAGCTATTGAAGGTTTGCCTCCTGCGCTGCAAGAAAAGCACAACCGATCTTACAGTGGTGCACTTGTGTCCAATGGGAAACTCTGCGGGCTACCTCCGTCGTCGTAATTGGCAGTAACACCCTCGGTGTTACACTGTACAGTCGTTTGTTAAAACACTGTATGTGCATCATGTTTATGTGATAGTGTATGAATTATAGAGTGTAAATCAATTTCTGTGACTCGAAACATTCTTCGGAAGCGCGAAACGAATGTTATATTTCATGTCGCGTTATGTCACTTAGGTTTCTAAATGAATTTTTATTGAATGAGAACGCTATAGAACGCATATACGAAACTTTAATAAAATTTGTAGTACAAACTTCATAGGTGGCGGTGAAATACTTGCGATAGAGAATGAATTCCCTAGCTAGCATGGTAGGTAGCTGGGAAATCGAAGTTGACCCGAATCCGAACAAAAACTTCATCAATTTTCTTAAGCCAGAAGATGGTTCGACGAAGCTAAGTCCGACAATTTTTGTAGGCGAATTGGATTAAGAAGTAGTGTAATTTCATGGTTGGTTTTAGTAGTTTGACCTACCATCTCGAGCGTAAAATACGTGGGGTAGCTACCGGATCATCGAGTTGGATTTTTTAGCAGCTTTAAAAAGCGTGCAAGACACGTTTTTGAACGGTGGCAGCGTCTGGCCGCGGTCACCGTGGCTTGGCCGGCGTCGCCGCAAGCAAACACGCACCGCCGCCCAAGCCGCACCACCGTTGCCGCGCCCTGGCACACAACTCGCACGCACACGCGCACGCTGGGGCCCAACGAGCCTAGCCGCTCTGCTCGCCATCGCGTCTGCCTGAGCCTTTCTGCTCGCCATCGTCGTCGCGTCGAGCTGCGTCCATGGTCGCGCTGCATTCCGACCGCCGCTCGCCCGGTCACTGCTGCCGCTGACCCTTCATGGCTGCACGTGCGTGGGTTTGCCCCCGCCTGCCTTCGCCATCACGTCTGCGCCGATGCGTCGCCATGCTACTGCCTCCTCGGACCGGCGCTAGTCTCTGCGGCACGCAGTGCCATGCTGCCATCGTCTTGTGGGTCGTGGCGCTACGGTCGCACGTCGTCGTGCCGGAGTTGTATGCACACGTGGAGCCATCACTGTCGCGTTGTCGTCCTCTCCCAATTAGCGATTGCGCCACGCCAAGCTCTCCGTCACATCGCCTTGAATGGTGTCATGCTGGCTGAGCCGTGCCAAGGCAAACCCGCAGAGCCTGGCCCCATGCTCGTAATTGCGCGCGTTTGGAGCTTGGTTTGGAGTCTAGTGTCGCTCCAAGACTGCCACTGTTGTGGCCGTACGATGTCGGGGCGTCGATTTGAGTTTTCCCCATCGTCGGACACCATAAGACCGAGATGAGTCGTCCATCTAATTAGCATTGCGTAGTCCACCTCCTTCCAATTAACTGTGCACCCAACTAGCCCTGTTAGTTGGCCCCCGATTGGAGTCGTCCCGGCGAGCTTTCATCCTCTAGTGAGGTAATGCGGGGCATTCTCCTCGCGGTGGTCTGCCATGGCCGTCGAGGCAGGTGCTCGGCCAGGGCGTCGCTCCGTGCTCCGTTGTTCCAATTGAGCGGTGCCTTTGCATCGTGTTGACTTGGTTGCCTCGCCTGTGTAGCAGTTTCGCTGGTGGAGCAGCAGGTCGCCGGAGACGTCATCACTGCGCTTGCCGTGAACTAGAACGACCTGTCTTGGCTTTTCCCAACTTCTAGTCCTGGCTTTGCCCAACTTCCAGTCCTGGCTTTGCCCAACTTCTAGTCTCCTAAAGCCCAGTCAGCATTTGACAGTGTTAAAGTGGCAATGACAAGAACACATGTCCTAGCTTTGCCCAACTTCCAAGAACCCTTTACAATTGAAACAGATGCTTGTCATGATGGCATTGGAGCTGTGTTGATGCAGCAAGGTCAACCCATTGCTTATCTTAGCAAAGCCTTGGGAGAGAAACATAAAAGCATTATCCATATATGAAAAGGAGTTCTTAGCACTGATCATGGCAGTGGAAAGGTAGAGAGATTATTTACAAAGACAAGAATTTATCATAGTGATAGATCACAAATCCCTAGCCTATCTCAATGAACAAAATTTACACTCTGAGATGCAGAGGAAAGCAATGTCAAGGCTAATGGGTCTGCATTTCAAAATTGTCTACAGACAAGGCAAAGAAAATGTGGCTGCTAATGCCCTCTCTAGAGTAGCCCATCTAATGTCATTAAAAGCTGTGTCTTCAGTGCAACCTGCTTGGATACAGGAAGTTCTTAATTCTTATACCACAGACCCTCAAGCCCAGCAACTCTTGACAAGGTTAGCCATCTCCAGTCCAGATTCCTAGGGTTATAGTCTGGACAGAGGATTGATCAGGCACCGACAAAGTCTGGATTGCTCAAAATGCAGCACTGCAAACCAAAATCATTGTTGCATGTCATTCCAGTGCTCTTGGAGGACACTCAGGTATTGCTACTACCTACCACAGACTTAAAAGGCACTTTGCTTGGAAAGGTATGAAACAGGATGTGGAATCATTTATCAAACAGTGCTCTGTCTGTCAACAGTCCAAACACTCCAACAATCATCCCTTGGGCTTACTCCAGCCCCTACCAATTCTAGAAGGTGTATGGAGGGATTTGTCCATGGACTTTATAGAAGGATTACCCAAATCCCATGGCTTCAGTGTAATCTTGGTGGTGGTCGACAGGCTTACTAAGTTTTCCCATTTTCTGCCAGTCAAACATCCATACACTACAGCAACTATTGCCTAGCTTTTCATGGACAATGTAGTCAAACTACATGGATTACCAAGTATAATAGTCACTGACAGGGACACTGTCTTTCTCAGTCAGTTTTGGAAAGAGTTGTTTAAGCTGTATAAGGTCAATCTTCAACTAAGCATAGCCTACCATCCCCAAACAGATGGCCAGACCAAAAGAGTCAACCAATGCTTGGAAATGTATCTCCGGTGCTCTGTGCAAGACTCCCCAAAAGCTTGGGCTCAGTGGCTATCATTAGCGGAGCTGTGGTACAATTCATCCTATCACACTGCACTGGGATGCTCCCCTTTTAAGGCTCTGTATGGTTACGAACCCAATGTGGGGGTAGTTCCTAATGTCCCATCTTCAACATCCAATACTATCGTTGAGATCATTAAAAACAGGGAGTTGCACTTACAGGCCCTAAAGACACATCTAGCCAAAGCACAGAACCATATGAAGTTGCTGGCAGATCAGAAGAGGAAGGATTATCATTTCTCTGTTGGCGATCAAGTGCTGCTGAAACTCCAACCTTATACCCAATCCTCAGTGGCTAACAGACCCTTTCCAAAGCTAGCTTACAAGTACTTTGGACCATATACAGTACAGGAGTGCATTGGAAATGTGGCCTATCGACTTGAGTAGTGAAGCCGTGTCTTGTAAGCAGTTAGCGTAAAAGTCTGTTTATGTTTTCTAGTGAGACACTGTCGTGTGGGCCCTAATGGCCCGTCTTTGTAAGAGCACATAAGTGTCGCACCGTCCACTGTACCGAGACATTCATTCATCAGAAATTAAACACAACCAAGGCAGAGGAGTTTACCTTGCCAGCGTCCTCATCATTGGTTCCTCTTGCGTGCTCACATCGATGGCGATCGCCGACGGCCAAGGGTGTGACACAAACCGGATCCGGCCGCTAGGACTGTGTGAACCACCGAAGAGGATGCGGAGCTACTCGGATCCGGGGCAGTTTGGGCGGCCGTGAAGGTGTCGCGGCTTCTCTGAGTTTAGCGAAGGCCGGATCTATAGGGGGACCACCGAGAGAGGGTCGGACGGTGGCGAGCGGCGACCAGAGGCCTCCGTGCGTATGCGAGTGGGGACTAGGAGAGGTCAGAGTAGAGGACAGAGGCCGGGCAGCAGCTGCATGTAACGCAGCCGAACGACATGTCTAGGACAGCCAGCCGCCACCAGCAGCAGCCCATAGTTTCACAAAAAAAACAAAGACAAAAAAAATCGTCCAACAATCTAGTTGTACAAAAACTAGGCAAACTACCGCAATCTCTATCTCTACTCTTCTACAACTACTAGGTAGCGTGTCCGTGTGTTGCTACGGGACAACTAAATCTTTTATACTAAAAACACACGTATCGCACGATAAGATAACAATACTGTTAAATTAAATACCGACGTTAAAGTGATATTTAATTCAAAAAGTAAAGTTTATGAAATTAACACAGTCACGGAGAGCGCGGCGTCGTAGGCTCACAAACTCTACTGTATAGACTTTTTCATGATATGACTAAGATAATATTTTATGTCGGCAGAAAGAATTCTCCGATATCTATTTTTTTCATGCGCTAATAAATCCATGAATAAGTTCCGCTGCATCTTCATATAATCATGTACACACAGGTTCGAGTATATATGTAAATATTAGTGTCTGTCACATGGATAATACTGCGTGTCTTAAAAAATCTCTCATAAAATTTTAAAACAAAGTATGTTATACTCACCATATAAATATGTGTGGCTTTAGGACTATTCCACACAGACATATATTGTAGAATAAGGTATCCACTTGAGTGTATGTCCCAAGATGTTGAATTAGGTGGTGTAATTCTTAATTTTGACACATTTTTTAGGTCAAAGCAACCAATGATGATACTTTTATTAGTGGTGCATAATTTTATGGTGCACCTCTTGACTATCTGAGTAAGGACAAGTTAGCACTGCAAAGACTTAGAAAAGCTGCTGAGAAGGCCAAGGTTGAGTTTTCCTCTACTATGCATACTAAAACCTATGTCCCTGTTTATCATTGCCGATGCTTTTGATGCAAAACAATTTAACATTACCATGATCAGATATAAGTTTGAGTCTCTTATGAGCAATTTCATATAGGGACTCTCATTCTTTATGTGATCTGCCTCAAGGATATTGACAGGACGATAGACCTATGTTGGAATATTGCACCAAAAAGTGTTCACGTTTTGTCCATGATTTATTTCCCATGAATACATGCGGGTACTATGATAATACTAACTACACCAAATGAAAGATTAGAGAGAATTTGCATTGCCTCCAAAAGAATTTATTTATTAAGTTTTTTGGACTCTACATGTAGTTTTGAAATATCTATTTGCATGTCTTACCTCGTATCCTAATTCAAAATTTTATAATTTAATTAGAATATTTAGGTGATTGTATATATATAATATTCAATACAAGAACTTGAAAGATTTCTGCAGTGTAAAGACATCTTCGTTTTTCATGCATGCCCGTGCTAACGCTACGGTAAAAATAAAAGGACAATATATCAATTAAAAAATAAAAACAAAACTTATGCTCAAAGTCAAAGAGATAAATTATGGATGCTTGAATTTTGTCATCCATTATCTACCGACGTGCCTATAAAATAGACTGAATAAACAATTAAACATAGATAGAAAACTAAATTAATGAAAGAATCATTGCAAGACATCAATCATCTCATAGCTTCGAACAATATCGCAGAGCTACTAAAAATTGTAACCGTGCCCTCACCTCAAACATTGTCCAGATAAATGGATTACAATGAAAGAAATGGATATCGAAGATTTATTTCTATCAATATAAAATATTATCTTAGTCGCATCACGAAAAGGTCTATACATTAGAGTTTATGAGCCTGCGACGCCGCGCACTTCGTGACTGTGTTAAATTCATAAACTTTGCTTTTTGGATTAAATGTTACTTTAATGTTGGTATTTAATTTTTACAGTATTGCTATCTTATCGTGCGATCCGTGTGTTTTTAGTATAAATTATTAGTTATCCCGTAACAACGCACGGGCACGCTACCTAGTATAAATATAAATAATAAAAAAGACGTCAAGAAAGATTAGCATTAAGCCAACTCCTTTTGATTTTTACAAACACATCTAAAAGTTAACATATGGGCGTCAAATCAAAACAACAAAAAGAACATAGATTCGACTATAAGTAGCATTTGCTCTCTTTTTTTTAAAAAAAAAGTACTGCAGAGTTACGTAATTATCAATCTTATGGGCGCCATTAATTTTTGGGATCGTAGAACTCAACCAAGAATCTATCGCGCCGCTAATCCCCCGCCCTACGCTAATCTATCGCGCGCTAACCCCACGCCCCGCGCTCGCGTCCGTGGAACCGCTGCCGAGCACGACGCCCAGCTCGTCCTTCCCTGCCCAGCACTCGCGTCCGTGAAACCGCCGGTCCGCCGCCCACCACGACGCCCAGCTCGCCCTTCCCTGCCCCGCGCTCGCGTCCGTGGCTCGCCCTTCCCTCCCGCCCGCACAACCGCAGCTGCTTCGCCCCATCCGAATCCTTTGTTCATTGGGGAAGCGACGGCCGTGGGTTCCCGTGCTCTAAGAAAGAGGCAACGGCGAGGGCGCGGCAGTGGTATCCAGGGAAGGCGGGCTCGGTCTGCCCCACGAGTCCACTTCCTAGGCGGCGCGGCGTCCCGGTGCTGGAGGCGGCGAGGCATCCCGGCGGCAGAGGCGGCGCAGGCGTCCGTGCGCGGCCTCCAACCAGGCAACCAGGACCCCGCCGTCCGCCGCCCTTCCCTGTCCGCCGACTGAGCAGCCGAGCCCGCCCTTCTGCTCCACCGGCTCAAGCCTCAAGGTCATCCTCGCTGGTAAGCGCCTCAACCAGCCCAGCCTCGTCTACTACATGCTTCCTTTTGCTTCGTCCTGATAATTAGCTGCAGTTTCTGTCGTCTATTGAGAGTATTCCTGCCTCCACCCCTGTACATTTTGGATCTCTTCCCATCGAGCTCACAAACCCAGACTTGCATTGGTCCTGATAATTAGCTGGCATGTATCACTTTTTTAAGGCCAGGCTTATTTGATCTAAAACTTACAAAATTGGATCACCCATTCAAATCCTGACATTACTTTCTGCTGGCCTGGAACTACATCCTTGCTTTGCCGCTTTCTATTCTTATTCCAAGCTAAATGTTCTTCTTTCAGCCCCATGAGTTTGTTGTTGGGTAATGTTTATAACAATATTTGGAATAAGTGAAAGATTTTAGATTTTTTTACAAGTTTGTTCTTCACTTCAAAGTTCAGACCTAATGCTTTTCTGAAGCAGAATAGTACTTCTCAGCTTCATCCATGGTAATAACTGATGCATATATATTTGGGGCAAAAACAAAATAGAGTGCCAGAGCAGCAGCAAGTCCATATTATCACAAGACAAGATTATGCTGACTGCAAAAAAGACCTTTTAATGTTTTCATGTAACAAAAAAACTACATATTTCTATGGCTTTATTAACTACAACTTTAACTACTCTACGTCAGACCTTTTGATGAAGGTTGTGACATGTACATAAGGACATTTGACTCTACATTATACCTGTAGGTTACAGGAGCCTATGTGTTTTAGCACAAATCTGTTGCCTGTATAGTTAAAATAAGTTTTTGGATGTGTACCGCTTTTATGGAGCCTTATCCGACTACTAATTTCTATCAAATATTTAAATCTTGGTGATCTATGTCAATTTTATATACACTTCAATGATCCTGTTTTGCCTTCTCTTTTTGGTTGACACAGATTTAGGAATGAACTACCGGATACAAATGGTCAGCTGAAATCACTGCCCCTGAATAAGGATAAGAACCGGTATGCATCACTAGCTGTCTACTCCCCACCCCCTTTGTTTTTTTTTTAATTTAAGATGGCATCTTTGGAGCAGTAAAAGCCTGAATTTGCATGTTCACCTGATGATAATTTATGGTTGGGGGCAGCATTTGCCTGTTCAGAAGAGACCATTTGTGAAATATGAACTCAAGAGACTTATTGCTGAATGGCCTAAGGAGGTGGTAAAAAGGCAGAAGAAATATAATAGGAAGGTGAGATACTTGATCTTTGGTTCGATTCCTCCACAATCAGGCATTTGTTAGTACCTTCTCCATCTGAACATCACTGCAGACTATTGTATGGTTATTTCTGTTTGTACTTATGAAAATAAGCACTACAGTTCTATTATATCATCCTCTTTCTAAAAAAATTATATCATGAGAAACTCTACATGAAAATAAACGCTTCCCTGATTGATTTTTCCCCTTCAAATGATTGATTTTTTCAGAAGGAAAACTAGGCTGATACTAGACAGACTGGTATACTAGATGTTTCCTTCAGAGTTTCAGGACATAAGCCGGCTGATCATTTCTGTGGTAGTATAGTAGGACCAGCAACCATGACAAATTGGGAAAATTGCTGTTACTTGCATCATTAGTCTCAGTATTAGTAGATGTCAGTTTTGTTAAATACGTATGTGTTGTGCGAATATGCAAGGTTTGAACTGAAAAACATTATTTTAGTGAACTAAAAAATTATCCTGCTCACTAATAGGGAAACACTACACAGAAAAACAGTTAATAAAATAAAACTCAGCAGCTATTCGTTGGCTGACAACTGCATTGTCCAAAGAAACAAGAGATGTTGTCCGACGGCCATTGTAATGAAAGAATCAAGGGAGGGAAAGAATTACAGGGAGATTGATCGGCCACAAGAAAGCATCACCAGCCTTGCTTCAACTGTATGATCATCCTGTCATCCTTGCTAGAAGCTAGATTAGTGGATATATTAATGACTATGTGCAAGTACAGCCAAAACACACGTTGGTCAATCCTCAGCTTCACAAGCCAAAGCTCCTGTTGCAGAAACGGCTGTTCCCGCTATTAAAGGAGGTCCAGCTCCAGGTCGGGTCAAACTGTCTTATATTTGGAAATGGTTTGCCTTGCCCCCGTCTTTTTTTCTGTGGAGATTATATGTGCTTGCTTTACCAGTAACATACTATTGTTGATTGAAACATGACGCTGCATCACGTTTCAATGCTTTAGTATTTTTGTTGCAAACAGAATTGCAGTGGACAAAACTATGTGTGTGACTTTACCCATTGCTCGGGCCACACTACGGTGTTTGGGTACTATTTTGTTCTATGAATGAAGGAAGGGTAACCAATTTCTTTTTTCAGGTGAACATCACAGCAACAGAGAAAGCTGAGTTTAGGATCTCAGTTCAGGCAAGCACGTCGGCACCAGTATTGCATCAGGTGATCATGTAAGTACCTAATCAGCTAGCCTTTATCTTCTTTGTTCAGTTGCAGAAGATAGATCAGTACTGGTTCTCCCTTGGTGTCAATTCATCACCTAGATAAACTCCCTTGGTGTCAATTCATCACCTAGATAAAGGCGTGAGTTCTTGGTGCCGCTCCCAAAAAGCATTTATCTGACCAGCATTTGTTTCCTCTGCTCTGTTTAAACAGCAAGCAGAGGTCTCGTAGTTTGTTTGTAAATATAAGCACAATGGATTAATGCAAACTCCTCACTTTGGTTAGGATTCGGAGCTTGTGAATTCGTGTTGAGCCTGAACTTTGGTTAGGATTTGTACCAAGATGAACATCTGTTGTCTTGATATATATGCTATTGCATTAACGCTAATTCAATCATGTCGCTGGTAATTATAGTGTCGATCTTCTCAGCTCTGGGCGCGACGACATCACCGAGTCCAAGGTTCGCTTCCTATCAGAAACTCTTCAACTCTGTTTTCATATTCTTTGTATTCTTCAACTAATGGTTATCATATTAGACGACTGGTTAAATTGTGGGTAAATTCAATGGAAAATAATGCCTCTCCTGCACCATTGGGTGACAAGACTAACACTACTAATGGAGGTAACCAAAATACACAGGCAATTACCATATTCAATTCAACGTATTGTTTATATTATAAATGATAATCAATAGTATATGGATGTAACGCTGCTGGAAGTGATGCTGGACAATGCAAGAGAAAGAGGTAAGGCTCGATGGCACGCAATGTATCAAGAGAAAAGGGACGAAAAAAATAAAAAACGTTGAGAAGCATATAAAAGAAGAAAGGAGCAACACCTACATATCCAAACTACCAATGGTTGTATACTAGAAACGTTGGTGAATAATAATATAGATATTACTATTGATATTTCTTATATGTGATGTGTCACAATTGGTAGATGGCCAGGATGCAGCAAATAAGAAAATATGGATCCAAATGGAAGAGATGATTGGTTGCATAGGAATGATTCACTCCATGCAAATAACATTGATGATATAGTTACATCCAATCGGTTATCAGGTAATTAAATTGTTGTTTATATGGCACCAACGCCTACATTTTTGTGTTGGTGAATATATCAGTAGCTTTATGTACAATGAGAGGATCACTGACGGATATCTGGTGTGTCCTGGTTGTCCTGCTAATATTTTGACTCAAACACAATGTCACACCCAATTTTAAAGATAAAATGGGATGCATAATCTTATGTGCATCCAGAGATCAATCACGTACATAAGCCGACAAATTGTAGAAAGTATCATCATAAGTGTTTATTATATCACGAATAATATCACATAGTCTTCACATAAATATAGTGGAAATATAAAGATAACTCTTTCACGGAAGCTCTATAGCACAGGGATGTCAACTGGTTGACCACAAAACTAGTAATCCTCAAGGAAGTCGTCATTACCATAGCAATCTGTTATCTATCCGGGATTTTTATTCAAGTAATGAAAATAAACAAGCGTAAGTACATCCCGTACTCAACAAGTGTAACATGGGGTTCATGAGGCTCAAAGGCTTGACACATGTTTAACAGCATTTAGCTTTTAGTTGTCATAATTTTAGCATAAGAGTAGCAACAAGTTGTCATAATCCCAAAGTAAACACATGATCAATGCAAACATGATTAATGAATAGCATAAACAAGTAATTAATAGGGATCATCTATTCCATAAGGGTTCCAATGCCGCTCGTGACCGTGGGCACGACTGATATACCAGTTTTACACTCTGCAAAGGTTGTATACTTTCACTGTGAGTCGTGATTACCCATACGCCCGGGTTTATAACTCCCAAAACACTTCCAAGGTGAGCAGACAGGGTACACTATGAAGTCTTCAAAGGTTCGTCTAATAAGTTAGTGCTGCTAGGTTTTCAATTGGCAAACAGATGTAGAGCTCTCCTTCTAAATGGCACACTCCCCGCAGGCTATACACATAAAGACAGAGGTCGCACTATACCCGATTCGTCAAGCCCCTTTTGCGCCATAAAGGTAACCACTAACAAGCTAGAAAATGTCCTTGTACTGAGCTAAAGCCAAAGTCATATGGCCCTCACATGTGTACTGTAAGTCCCGGATGATCACTTACAGATAAGTCCTTTGGGAGAGGAATCTGAAGCATTTAGAGAGTAGCTAAATACTTCAGTCCCTTTTTCCAAGTTGCTAAAAAGGCATGTTTTAATGTTTATTGCATATACCATTAGTTAAGTTACAAGATCATGGTTTAATTGAGCACTAGCAAAAGCTACCCAATGCATATCCCATAGGTGACAAGGTATAAGTCCAATTCTAGGAAATCCTTAAATATAACAAGGAGACACATGCACATGAATTAAGTGTATTAAGGTTAATAGGAAACTAGGATGATCCTATGCTATACTTGCCTTGATCAAAGTGTTCCTACTGATCCCGTTGATCCTATTCGTCAAAGTAGTACTCTTGATCACCCATGAATTGCTCACCGTCTATATTCGATCATCACAGCAACATACAAGCATCTAGAAGCATCGTGCATAGCAAACAAAGGCTATAGATTATAACATTACATCAACAACATAAAATCATGATGAAAAGTTTGTAAAACGAATCTACGTCTCGCTACGAACACAAAGACGCGAAGATCATGAAAATCGGAGCTATAATGAAGAAGTTATGAATTAAATAAGATTTCCTTTAATAAAATAATAGATTAAATCTAACCTCGAATTTCAAAAGTTGAAAACATGTTTAACAGTAGGATGAACATGTAGATTACTCAATTACGAAACTAACGCGACTGAATGGATCAAAACGGAGTTAAAACAAAGTTTTTATAAGCAAAACAACATCAGTGGTAATACTATAAATAGATGGATCTAATTTTTGGAATAAAAATAAACAAATTTGAATTTTAAAACGAATCTAAGGACTGCGGGTTCAAATATAAAGAACCCGAGGGGCTCTTAGCAAATCGGACAGACGAAGGGGTATGATGAAATCTGATCCGTTGGATCTAATCTGGACGGTCCAGATTAGAAGAGGGAGGAGAAGGCGTTGCTGGCGACGAGCTGGGCGACGAAGCCATGGCCGGAAACGGCCCGACCTCGCCGCCGTTCGTTGTTTTTGACGTTCCGGACATCATCGGTCAAAAATAAAACACGGGGAGCAAGAGCGGAGCACGGCGAACTTGATGAAGGCATCGAAGTGGGCCGACGTGGCACTGCAGCGACGCGGGGCTAAGCGGGGCGGTTCGAGTACGGCGGTGAGACTACAGCGAGTTGGCACCGGTGGTAGAGAACGAGGGAGAGGGCAAAGGCGGTACTCAAGGTATCCTTACCTCACGAAGATGTTCAGCAGCATGGTCAAGGGGGCGGAGAAGCAGCGGCGCAGCGAAACAAACTCAGCGGCGGCGGCTTAGGGTTGCGGCGGCGCTGTGGTCTCTGGGAACGGCAGCGGCTTGCTCTTGGGCTAGATAGGGAGGCGGCGCGGGCGTAGGGCGCTATTTAAGGGGCGGGGTGGCTTGCGGCGCACGCCAATCGGGCGGAAACAGGGCGGAGGCGGACTCCTGGCGGAGCAGAGTCCTGCTCGGACACGAACGGGAGGAGGAAGACGGCACTGACATGTGGGCCTGTCGTGTCAGCGACTCCAGGCGTGGGACCGGCTGGTCAGTCAGACAGAGAGAGATGAGCGAGGCGCCGACGCTTTTGCTTTGTTGGGTCGGCCGGCTAAGCGGGCCGCACGTAGCGCGCTGGGCCATGGGGAGAGAGGAGGTGGAAGCTAGGCTGCGAGGGAGACAAGGCCGAGCGGGCCAAAAGCTAGGGAGAGAGGGAGAGAGAGGTTAAAAAATCCTTTTCTTTTTCTTAAACACATTTTCAAAACCAAATTCAAATCAAATTTAAATTCTTTTGCAGTTTTGATCAAACCCAAACATCACAAAAATAAATAGGCAGCAGCATGTAACTAGACCTTATAGTTGATTTTAATTTAACAAAAGTTATTATTTTTCTAAGTTTACATGCTCATAAAATGCATAATTAAATCAAATTCACATATTTTAAAATGATGCAATTTTTGGGGGTTACACACAACTATGTAGGTGATGATGCAATTAGTACTGCTCGCAGCATAGTTAATGAAGAAGTGCAGTCACAATGCACCCATGTTTCAACAACAGGCATAGCCAATTGCGATGCTTCACATAAGAGAGATTTAGCAGATAAGCAATTCATGACTGATCGTTCAAGGTGTAGGTTGGCATATGCAAACATGACACCTGAGCAACAAGAAAGGCGCAAGCAACAGAGGCTTTACAATAAATCTCCATTTCGTAAAGAGGCAATGAAAGTGGCTAAAAACCGCTCCAGGGAGGTGCAGAAACACACCTTAAACAATGGGTCCACCGCAATGGAGAATCCATACTTTAATCCAAATATGGAGTGGCCCACTGCAAATTCATCTGGGCCTCAATGACCCACAGTAAGCCCCAGTGATTGGGCTATCCCAGAATCTAGTGCAACACCTATTAGGTTCCCACAAGCTACAGAGGAGACAAATGATGATGATGATGAATGCGGTGATATACTGCCTGGTCATATGACACATAGACAGAAGGTTCCATCTGGGTAAAGACATGCATTGTTAGCCCGTTGTAACACTGTGTTTGAGCGTCACATCGGTCGAAACACAGGACTAGCTAACAATGATGATGAATGCATGACTAGAGACCACGTAGATGAAAATACACCCTTACCTCAGTCAACCATGACCAACAACAGTAAATAACGAGGCCTTCCTATCCCCGTTCCTTGACATGAAACAACTTTATTTATTCCTATCTCAACCATGTCGATTATTATGTGATTGACATAAAGCGCTGGACCAAGCAATCAAAATGCATCATCTACACCTGCACAACCATTATTTGATGACACCGGCAATTTGCATAGCTTTTAACATTGTGTACAGTATTTGCTTTCCTTTATTGTTACCCAAGCTGTAATATCTCATGGCATTGTGACGATCACAGACGATGATGAGGGCGATATATTTGAAGATGATGAGGAAGAGGACGAGGGATACCTGTTTGCTGGACAAGGTATTTGTACCAAATACCGAATATCTTTATAAACATCCACTCCTTTATCTAACCTTTATTTTTATGTTCAAATGTCATTTCAATAGAGGAATGAGACGACGATGTCCAAAGTGATACTCCTGAGGAAGACACGCCTTCTAACCCTAAAGTACCTGACCCGTATGACAAGGTGTATAGTAACATGCCTAGGGAGACACACATGCTAAAACATGTCCTAGATTGCCACCACTGCGGTGCGAAGAGGTTTCCGAAAGAACCGCCTGGGTTCTGTTGCCGCAGCGGAAAGGTCGAGCTGAATGCGCCAGTCATACCAGACCAGCTCATGAGGTTTTGGATGAGCTTCGACGCGGATGGTAGGCACTTTCGTAACAATATCAGGTTTTTCAATGGCCATTTCTCTTTCACTTTCCTCTATTGTCGCCTCGACAATGCTACTGCTAACATCAGAAACAACGACATATATACCTTCCGTGCACATGGCATGATCTATCACAACATAAGGTCATTTAGGAGAGAAGATGGTAAGGAGCCTAGACATCTTGAGCTTTACTTCTATGATGATGATCCGAGCCTTGAGCACCGATATCGAAGGTGTCGGGAAGAGAAGTACAAAAAAGATAAAGAAGTTATAGAGAGATTGGTGGCCATCCTTCGTGGCAACCCGTACTCACAACAATTGGGGAGTATGGGGCAGGCTGGACATCTCGAGGACTATCATCTCACACTTAACCTTGGTTAGCGATTGGACCGAAGGACATACAACATGACGATGGCTTCAGAGGTGGCTGTTGTTTGGATCGAGGGTAGTGAACTCCTTGGTCAGTTTCAAAATAGTGTTGTCCTGCATGGGAAAGATAGGAGTAGGCATGGCATCCGATCATACCATGGATGCTATGGTGCTCTTTCATACCCACTCTTCTTCCCTAGCGGTGAGCTTGGATGGCATATGGATATCCTAAAGAAAGGTGTTACCATGGAGGATGTCAACATGGCTCGTGCCCTGCGTAAGGCTCGTAGTGGTACAGAAGAAGAAAGAGAAATAGGTTTATTTATCTTCTTATACTTTTCATGTATACCAAACCGTTATCCTAGAAACACCTCTAATACCATAGTTTTTTTGTAGACTCTCCGGGAAATTTATGTGTTTCTGTGCGTGACTACTACTGCTACAAGTTCCAGATACGGTCATGAATCTTTAATCCCATACTTTATGGCCAACGTCTTTTCCAACAGTTTGTGGTTGACACGTACATCAAAATTGAGAGTTCTTGATTGGATTACATACGCAATCATCAAAAGGAGATTAGGGCCGACCTCTACCAAGGATTGGTTGATAGCCTGCATGCTGGTGAGGGTAGATCAAAAGCTGTTGGAAAGCGAACCGTGATGCCTTCGTTGTTTATCGAAGGCCCAAGGGACATGAGGCGTAGGTACTTGGATGGTATGGCACTGGTGCGGAGGTTTGGAAAACTAGACATTTTCCTGACTATAGGCTTCTAATGGGTTGGGTGTTACAATTGGTCTCCCTTAGACACCAAACCCCAACATGAGGAAAGGAGGCTACTATCGTTGCGATGGCCCGTAGCCCTTCACAGGGAGAGGAGACCCCACGTCGGCATCTTGCGTCCCCCAAGCTCACCCTCCTCCCTCACTCATTGAGATTGTGTGATGCCAAGTCTATGATTCATGGGTGTTACAGGAGAGTACCTAGAAAAAGCTCCACAAAAGTATCTCCTGCAGTCCACTAATACAATTTCTCTCATCCACATAAAAATGTCATATTTGAGGACATGAAGCTATTTTCTTATTCCAGCAGCCCCCAATAGTCCTTTTATTATTGGTGGCCACTAAAAAACTCCTCATCTCCTTTTAAATAAAGGAGTTGCATCTCCCCCACATTAGCATTGGACCCATAAAAACGGTCGCTTCTTCTTCCCTTTGCCCACCACCAATGTTGGTTGGAGCTCGTTCGCCACACATGCCAAAGCTCACACGTTGTGCTCCCTCACTAGTGCTCACTACCAAATAGAGAGTGGCTTCCTTTCTCATCACTATATGCTCCTATGCTAGCTTCCATGGCCACTATCTAGATAGCACATCCCTGATCACCATGGCCACTGCCGTTCGAGCTCCCAAACATTCATCATCTTCTCCGCCCAAGGATTCATCATCTTCGGAAACCTCCCAGCGCTAGAGATGCACAAGGCCAGCCAAAGGTTTTCACCAAAGGATGTATCCACCCTAGACTTCATCATCTTCTCCACATAGGGGGCAACTGTGGCGGATCCATACATTGGCTCACCAGCGGTGCATGGTCATGGGGTCATGGTCTCCATGGTTGTCGGTAGTTGGTGCATAGATTTGGATCCATGTGTGGACTGGGAATCTGGGAGGCCAAGGGAGAGATGTTCAGTGGGGGAAGGTGAGAAAAATTAGAGATATGAGGCCGCGCCGCCTAGGCGGCCTCCCAAGGTGTCCATGTAATGTTCCATTTAGTTTGTGCGCTAGATAGAAATTCTACGGCCTTGATGAAATACTTCACAACCGGCATCCATCCATGCATTCAACCACGGCAATGGGTAGGTGAAGCAAGTGGATGCATTCAATGAAGCACAAAAATCGGACAAGCATGCATGCACTTGCTGAGTGCGATCATTCATGTCACTCATTGGTGTAAATCAGAAGTAGGTGGACACATCAGTGTTCGCCTAAACGGATTAAACAGCCGTTTAAACGGCCAGTAAACGGTAAACGGTGGTAAACTGTTTTATTTAGGGGGTAAACAAAAATTAAGCGGTTGACCGTTTAATTGGTCAAAAACGGGAAAAATGGTCTAAACGGCCTAAACGGAACGGAGATAAACATCATTAAACGGGCTAAACTGTTGTTTAAATGGCTGTTTAGGCGAACACGAGGTAAATCTAGTTCAGTTTTGTATGGACAAATTTATGTACTTAAGTTTATTATATTTATAAATGTGTACACTTGATATGTTACATGCATAAATATCTATATTTGGTTCTTTTCACATGCATAAATATATATACATACCAAAATAATTGATTTTTACTCAGATAAATATGTATAAATGCTACACTTGATTTTTTACATGCACATATATAATTATATGTATTTTTTTTAAAGTACAAAACCGTTTAGACCGTTTAACTTCGTTTAAACACCGTGTAAACAACCTAAACGCTAAATGAAGGGTGACCGTATAAAGACTGTTTACCGTTTAGGAAAACATTGGGACACATTCAATGCATCTGTCCATTGAATACAAGATTTTGGCCCTGTCGCGGCTAATTTGTAAGACTGATTTGTTGTGAGAGAAAAATACTATTCTCATGGCTGAAAAGTAGGGCTGATTCTGGCTGATAATCTCAAGCGAATAGGGCATTTACCATCAACGGACGAAAAACAAGTGGGCACTTCTTACCACAGATAAAAACAAGTGAGCATTTCTTACCACGTACGAAAAACAAATAAGTGGGCACTTTGAGACCATCCATCCGGTGTCAATGGGCATTTGTACTTCCATATTCATAAATGAGGCTGTTGCACCTAACAAGGTACGCTCACTACTCCTTCAGCTTCGCATGTGTATATAAACGTGTGCCATCCCTTGCTCCATCGCACACACTCCTCTCAACATTTGCATATGTCCTCAGCGTAGTTCATACCTGAGGAATCCGCACTCCTGCCAACATGTCCCAACATTTGCATATCTCCTAGGTGTAGTTCATACCTGAGGAAGCCATAGGAACACCTGCATAGGTCCAGTAAATTTTATCAAGCACAGCTAACGGCCTAAGAACATGTTGCATGCCAAGAACCACATGATAGATCTTTGTTGTGGTCTCGCACGATGACTTAATTAGCATGTGATTATGGTTGTAACGATATGTAAGTAACACATAACTTTGATCCTGACAAGCGCCATCTCCGCACCTATGTGTTGGTGTGACTGTTGGTGTCCATTTACCATGTTTGTTTTTTATTCTGCTGACTTTGGGATCGGATGGCTATGGCTATGATCTGGAGAGCCTAAACTGACGAGGCAACTCCACCTCAAGACAAACAAGATTCACGGCTGCAACCATGTTGGATCATCGTAGTTCACATAACATCATTTTGTCTAATGTTCAGTACATGTTCACCACGTTATTATTATACTTGATGAGTTTAAAATGGTTCCTTGTAATTATACAATGTTAGCACATAATACAGCAACAGAGGCACTAGGAACATGATGTTAGCTACAGGCGAATGGGCCTTGGCAAAACTGCCCTTAACCCAATTGTGCATGTCTTAGGGTTCAAACTTATGGCAAAATTTCAGCCAGAATTCACAAAATATGGTGTTTTTGAGGTGACCAAAATTATAGATTTTGGTTTAAAAATATCGTGTTCACATGTTAAATAGGATTTGTGTCAACAAAAATACATAAGTCAGTATCTAGGCTAGAGGAAAGTTTCCACCTCCACCTTTCAGAAAGTGAAAGGATCAAACCTCATATCATCCCCCTACCCCCATGAAATCTAAGGACTATAAAATCAATTTATTTAATTAAATTTGGCCGTAATTTCGGCCGTGACCAACACTAAAAAATTAAAACCATGACATACAAATATTGAATAAGCAGCTGTATAATAACAACAATTAACAAGTACCTACACATATGAGAGATGTAAAAAATAATTGGGGAAAAGAATCGGAAAAGCACCGACGAGGGGTGGCGAGCGCTGATGAGGGCGATGAGCGCGGGCTTTGCCTTGAAGCCTCTGTGCGCACCAGCCATCGATCGTTGCCTCCGTGCGCAGCCACAGCAGCAAGTTCTCGCCGCCATGCGGAACCACCGCCGCCAGTCGTCGTGGCCTCGCCTTCGGGGTAGGTAGGTAGGGAACCAGCATGCCGTCGCGCTGATGTGTCATCGTTCTGTTGCAGACCGGGCATCGAGGGCCTACGAGCGGCCAGCCGAGGCTGGGGGCCTAGGCGCTGCCTGCGCTGGGCGAGTGGGCGTCAGCACCTAGGCGGACGGTGGAAGATGGGCCGACTCCGTGGGGCGCCAGGCCCGAGTGGCGCTAGGGTTCCCGATGCATGGCCGCAGCGGCGCTTCGACGTACAGCGATGTCGGGGACGTGAGCTTAAGGATGGGATTACGGGCGCTAATCTTCCCAGTCCCAAGTATTGATTTTATTATTAAGTGGGCTTTTCTTTAGTGGGCCTTATTTATTCTTCCAGCTTGCAAACTTCGCTCAGACTGCTATTTGACTTGAGCAAACTATACGAGAAAAGAAGTAGTACGGGCCCTGCAGCTAGGGTGTGTCCGTGTCCAAGAATGTTTTCCCTTTCCATTTTTATTTCCTTTCTCTATTTCTTTTTCTATTTCCATTCCTTTTATCTGTTTCTTTTTTATATTTTATTTACTCTATTGATATATATTCTCCTTCATTCGTACGTTACGTGCACTATTTTCTTTCCTTGTTTTTTTTCGTTCCTCTATGTCTGCTTTCATTTGATCGATACCCCTCGAAGGGCCTAAATTACAGGAAGCTGACCCAACTACGGCGTTCATGTCTGACCACTTGCTTTCCCTAGATAAGCAGTATGACAGGCGGGCCACCGATTTGAGGAAGTGCATTCGAAGAGCAGAGGACGTTGAGAAGCAGACAGAAGCCTTGAAGTGCAACTTGCGGAGGCTAAGGCATAAGCAACTAGAGTGGAGAGCCGTGAGGCTGCAGCAATTGAAGCCTTCAAGCAAGCCAAAGGCCAACACACTCAACAGTTAAGAGAATTTCTACCTTGTCACTAGGGCTAGGAGAAGGACCCTCACTTTGGAAGAGAGGGAGTGCCCCATGCTAGGTGGAATTTCAATTGCAACTATGGAGAAAAATCCAAGCGGCGATTGTGGACCTGCCCCCCCCCCCCCCCCCCCCCGCCTCCCCATGTAATTTCTATGACAGGGTCAACTGATGGAGAAGAAATCCTCCCACTCACATAGCCACCGCCAGGGGATGGTGTCTGTTGTCATGCCATCCTCCCAAAGGATTCCTCAAGCTCCGAAGCATGATCTAAGTGGACACATTGTTCCCTCATGGAATCAAGCTAATACGGTCCGAAGCTAAACCCTTAAAAGTTGTTCCGTGCAGGAGGATATGTACCCATATTGTAGTGCTTACTCTTTCTGCCTATAATGTAATCCCACACACTGTAATGCTTTGGCATAAGGAAAGTGAATCCTAATTCACTCTTTTATAGACCCTCACATCTAGAGATGTACCTACGTTGTAGTTCTTACTCTTTCCATCTATAATGTAATCCCACCCAATGTTGTGCTTTGAATGTTAGTTGCTTGAGCCCAACTCCATTAAACACTTCTTTACACTAACGTGGCATTGATTTGCTGGCCTAGAATAGGCATCATGTAATGACTACCAACTTCTATGTTCCTTTACAACACTGTAATGAAAAAAGACATGTTATCTTTCCTTCCCATATTTTTCCAACATTTAATGTACCAAATAGACCTGACTTTTCGTAGCAACGCGATACGAAAACATATTAGACATATGATCTTCCCTTGTCATATTTCCTAAGATTTTCTATACCAAGCATATCACTCGCAGCGAAGCGCGGGCAGCCGTGGCTAGTAAAGATAATGTTTGACCCACTTACAATTTGGGCTCACCTACAAGGAAGGATATATAACGGGGTTGGATTGTTAGGAGATTGCAAAAACACCTCCTTAATTATTGAAATAGTATGAGTAAAGTCAATTGATGGTCCTCAAGTGTGTTCAATTGTGTTATCTCTCAGTCCTTAAACTCTTTGAATCTCACGTAGTCCTGTTTTTATATTGGTAGTCGTGATTATATTTGTGGTGGGATATCCAAGGCACCCATGGAGATGCTCTAAATGTCAGTACGGAGTAGGCTACAAACATCAAGCTTTTTTTTTTACCTAAGCTGCTTCTCAGAAGTAGTTTTTATGACCTACTCCAAAAAAATTAGTAAAAAAGTTAAACCATGCTAAACAGGACCGAGCTGTTGTCCCTATGTTGCGACGATCAGGATTCCATTTTGGCATTTTCTCAACGGTGTCGTGATGCATCAGATGAAGTCATACATGTATTTTGTGGCCCCGTTCGCTGGTACGAAACTTGACTAAAAAAACACGATTTCAATTAGTTTGTTAGTAGAAAAATATGATTCGGCTGGTTTGATAAACAGTACTTACGAGGGGAAGAGTCTGGTTCGTACCAGCGAACGGCACAGGTCAGAAACACCAAACACGTGTGCCACCTCGTCGTGTACCCTCGGAGAGGTTTCCCTCTAAAGTTTGCTAAAAAATTCAGTTTTGACTCTTGATCACAATTTATGTTCACAAAACTACGGATAACAAAAGCATTACTGCGATCCATGACGCATTTAAGAGCACACGCAGGCAGGTTTGCCTTTAGTTTTCGGGCAGTCCAGCGACACTTTCCTTCCCAATCCGTTGGGGATCCGAGAGTTCTGGGTCTGCGCGGCGACTCTGGCACTCTGCGAGCTGCGATCGATCGACGAGTGGCCATGCGACCCGACCGGCCCTTCTTCCACCCACCCTAAAACCTCGACAGCTCCTCCTCCTCCTCCTCCTCCTCCTCCTCCTCCTCTCTCTCTCTCTCTCTCTCTCTCTCTCTCTCTCTCTCTCTCTCTCTCTCTAGAAAGAACGCGCGCAAGAACACACGCGCGCGCGCGTAGGAGAAGCCGGACCGGCGCACCAACCCAGGTCCCAACCGCTTAATTAGGAGGGAGGGGAAGGATCGTCATCCAAGCCGCGTGACCTTTAATTCGCCGCGCCGCACGCCCTTGTCATGGAAGGTGGCGGCTGGGCAGTCGGAGGCCACGTTCTTGGCGCCGCCCAGGAACCGCGGGGGCAGCAGCAGCAGCGGGAGCAGGACGAGAAGGAAGCCGGAGCTGCCGCCGAGAGGAAGAAGGGCGGCGGCGGCGGCATGAAATTCCGCGTGCGCGCGCGGGCGCCGCACGGCGTCGGGGCGCTGCTGCTCATCGGCGGAGCGGCAGTCGTCGGGGCCGCCGTCCTCGCGTGGCGCCGCTCGCGCCACGTCAAGAAGGATGGTGCCGTGGACCAGCCTGAGCTCCGGCTGCCAGCGTACGTCTCACATCTGTTCAGACTTCAGAGCCGCTTTGAAATTCGTTAACTTTTGTCGATTATAAGATTGAATTGAATATCAGATGATCTGTATTGTTTTCCTGCTGGGCGTTGGAGCTGAAAAGAACGTTTTGTTTGGGGTGGATTCTTTGCAGGAAAGAAGAGGTTTTGGATGGCGGAATTGTCGAGGATGGGAAGGTGAGGAGTCACCTACCGCATTGATTGATGGAAAGTGGAGTTCTTGGATTCTTGCCTTTTCATGTGAAATTTTACATGCAAAATCGGTTCAAATTTGTAGGTTCAGGGTGGCTCATTGGTGCAGGAGCTTGATCAGTCCGATGAGAAGTTGAGCGCGGGCAACACCGATATTGGATCCAGTAGATTGGTTAGTGCTTCTGCTCTGCATGCATAATTGTTGATAACTCTGTTCATTGGGGTATTACCATATACATGTTTTGTTGTTGTTGTTGTTGTTGTGACCTTATCTCTCTGTAAAATCTTCTGAATAATGGTGTCAGGATGGCAACGTCTCAGAGGAAAGCCATCAGATTCACATGGATGATGAAATCACTGCAGATCAATTGGTGTGTTTCTCTGTCCAAACGGATTAACTAACCTCGAATCAATATACATCAATACTGTATTTTGCTTGTTTCAAAAAATACTGTATTTTGCATGCACTGTGATTATTTAAATGGCTTCGTTTGGGAAAACAAATTGGTTTTCAGGAGAGCAAGCATGAAGAGAAAATTGATGAGAATTCAGGCAGCAATCCTGTCGAGGTCTATGATCTGGTTAGTGTTTGTTTGCTATGCAACATTGGGAAAACTGAAACCTTTATGCTATTTTGCATGCACTGCGATTATTTAAATGGCTTCATTTGTAAAAAAAAATGGGTTTTAGGAGAGCAAGCATGAAGAGAAAATTGATGAGATTTCAGGCAGCAATCCTGTCGAGGTTCACACGCACGATCTGGTTAGTGTTTGTTTGCTATGCAACATTGGGAGAAACTGAAACCTTTATATGCTATTTGTGCAGTGATTGTCGTAGCTTCGTAGGTACCTTCTGTTCATTTCTTCTGAATTTGAGTTTCAGGACAAAGAACATGTCGAAAAAGTTGAGCAGAAGTCAAGCTGCAACCATGTCGAGATCACTGTGCATGATATGGTTAGTTCTTGTTTGGTAAGCATAACTGTGAACATTGAAACCCTATTGCTATATATGCAGTGGTTGTTTTAGGTGCCTTATGTTAATTTATTTTCGTTCTTCTGAATTTCATTGTCAGGACAATGAACATGTTGAGAAAATTCACGTTCAAGGAATTGATCAGAGTTCGAGCAGGAGCCCTGTCGAGACCATCATGCAGGAAATGGTCAATGTTTGTTTGGTATGTACAATTCTGAAAGCTGAATCGTTTGTGTTGTACTGCCTGCATAGTTGCATGGGCATTCTCTGGAAGTCTGGAGCCTCATTGTTACATTCTTATCTTTGCATGTCCTTCTAAATTTTTGCTACAGGTTAGTGGAAGTGTGGAGAAGGTTGAAAAGGACCCAAGCAAGAAGGACATCGAGAAAGAGATAGCCCAAAAAGTATTTGTTTCTTCGCTCTTCAGTCAAAATTTTGGAATCTGCAATGTCTGGTCAAAATTTGGTCATCTGTGCAGCCTTATTTTTTGTGCTTGTTTCTTTTGAACTGTGATTTTTATTAGGATAATGAAGATATGGAGGCTTCTGATCAAAGCAAACTCTGCATCAAAGGTCCAGGGATCATCCTCAGTAAACATAATGATGAGAGTGATGTTACTCAAGAGGCTGAATCAATGGAGAACACGCCGACGGCACAGTTGATGATGCATCAAGACCAACTCTTAGATGACATGGTTACTGATACTGTTACAGAAACAGAAGATACAGTTACAGAAACAGAAGATACTGTTGCAGACACAGAAGATACTGTTACAAAAACAGAAGAAGCAAAGCAGGGTGAAAGAACAATCACAGACAAGGGTGAGCTCGAGCAGGACGAAAAGAAAGATCTGGTAGGACCAGCACTGTCATCACTGGTTAAGCCCATAGTGAAGAAAGAGCCAGAGTTTCCAAGACCCAACGAGACAGGGATGAAGATAGAGCAAGATTATACTGACGGTGAGCTAAGCAGGGAGCATACTGACCTGATCAGCAAAGGAGGAGCAATGCAGGGAGAAGGTGACATGGCGACCATGGATTGCAGGAGTTCTGCTCTGGTCGTTATAGCTCTAATATTCGCACTGGCCATGGGAATAACAATCATCGTGCGCTTATACGCCCCTTCCCGAGCAACAAAACTCCAGATGGATCTGCCATAAGTTTGCAAGGGCAAAACAATCAAGTGCTATCAGTGATCAATATAATTCCGGACGAGGTTGCAAAGTTCCATTGGGATTTTCATGGCCTCACACGCACACTCATGAACGGTGAAGTTAAGAGCTGGAGTGTACAAAGTACAAGATAGAAAGAAAAAGTCTACCACGGGTCATGAACAGAATTCAGATGGCCATTATGCAGCACGATCTGTCTGTACTGGAATAGTTACAAGTCTGGTGCCAACTACCAAAAGGAAGAACCAAGGAGGTCCGAGAACAGTTGGATTCTTCAGGTTCAGGAGCGCTTGTTTTTTCTTTATAAAAAAATATTATTCTGTAGGGTATGTTATTGCTGATAAAATCTATGATAGTGCCCAAACCATGTTGAAGTTCGTGCTTGGTTTTGTTTGATTTACCCTCTCGGTCAACCATGCATGTCTGATGTCTTGCTGCCCATCTATGATAGACCGACCCTGGCATGTCTAAACCTGTCTAATGCTACCATTGCGAACATACAGGTGAGACTATCATCCATAAGCTAAATGTATGGAGCAACTTCTTTTCAGCAAGCGTGGAGTAAAAATAACGAAAAAGCGACCCAATCACGAAACAGAGAAGATTTGACAACAATGCATGTAATTTACAGTTAGAATTATATAGAATCTTACTTGATCAATGAGACTAATAAATGATCATGTTTCTACATTGTCTACTGTACAGTATATTTCAAGATGAAACAAATTGCACTCAAAAGTAAAAAATAACTTGTGCAATATGGTAAGGATTCAGGCCCACTTTTTTTTCCTTGGAGAAGGAATCTAGGCCCACTTTTTTATTGAGAGGAATCAAGGCCCACATTTAAGCCTGGCAGGGAGCTTTTTTTTTACCCGGGAGAAACCGTACCGGCCCAGCGCTCGTGGAAAGGAGACGTCTCACTGCGAGGCAGATCAAACCGCGTTTCCCAGTATATATATAAAAAAAAAAAAACCCGCGTTTCCCGTCGCTGCATCCTCGCGTGAATCCTCTCGAGCGCCGCCGCCGGGAGCCATGGCGCGGTCCCCAGCCGCCTCCTCCTCGTCCTACACGGACAGCACGGGATCCTCCTCCGACTCGGGCTCCACCTCCTCGGGGAGCGACCGCCGCCGCCGCCACCGCCACCGGAGCAGCAGCCGCCGCAAGGACGGCGCGTCCTCATCCGCGCTGAAGGCGCGCAAGGACCGGAGGTCCCGCCACAAGCGCCGCCGCCGCGAGCGGGAGCACTCGCGGCGGCGGTCCCCGTCCGACGACGACAGCTACAGGTGAACTGATCCCCCTCTTCCCTCTCGGCGTTTCTCTACCTAGGGTTAGGAGGATAAAGGGTTGTCTCGTGATCGATCTGGAAGGTGCGGTTCGTGATCCGAAGGGTGGAACGAGAGAAAGCAGCCTGTGATTAGTGTTGGTGTTGGATTCTGCGTTTCGTTCGTAAATTAACTCGGTTTTATGCTTATGTTGGGATTGATGGAACGGCGATTTGGAGTTCACGGTTTTTTATTTGGATGGGATTGTACCAGATGTGGATGTTATATTGGGCAATAACCTGGGATTTTTGGTGTGTACATCATTTCACCTGAAATTCCACATACCACATATCATAATTCTTATCATTTCGCCTGAAATTGCACATATCATAATTCTTATTGTGTTCCAGAGTATATTTGAAATAGTTAGATACTGCAGCTAAGGCAGTCTGAACTTAATGGTGGATATTGTGTCCGAGAGTACATTTGAAATAGTTAGATACTGCAGCTAAGACAATCTGAACTAATGATGGTTTCATGATTAAATTGATGAAGTCGATTTAGGGGAGACTGGTTAGGAGCAAGTACGAAAATTTGGTGAACATGTATATGGCTCCCTGAACAAGCAACTGCTATAGCCATTTTGTTGTTTCTGACTGAACAAAGGAAAACTTATATTTCCATGGGGTTCTTCCTGGTTTTCTCATACTGAAGTATGTTGTTCTCATTGTAGCAGCACAAGCTCTTATGACAGTGACCGTGAGGTGTCTGGCAGATCTCGGAAGCATAAGAAGAGCAGCAGATCAAGAAAGGTACTGGTCCAGTGATTTGTGCCTGATTGATGTTTTCTTAAGGTTTTCATGCTCAGGCATCTAAATATGTCTTTGGCTTCATTGCATTTCCTTGTGTGACAGTCTAGGGAGAGGGAGCGAAGCAAAGATAGGCATCATAGACGAGACAAGAGTAAACACAAAGAGGTAAATTTCCTATTTATTCAGAAACTACTAAACTTTTATGATGGCTTAACATAACATGTTGGTGATAGAAGTATATTTTATCATTTATACTTCCACACAAGAGGTCCTTATATTTCTTTGTGCCTGTTTCTGGGCTGGCTCTTTGACATTGGAGCTGGGGTTGATGAACGGGTAACAACATGGTGGATTGGTCTGCTGCTTGTCCTGTTGGTGGGTTGGTTGTGTTCTATTATAAATGGGGGAGCTTTATACAGAAGAAAGAGAGTGAGCATGCTGATGGCCCTGTCCAGCTTTCCAAGGTATAATATATTTTGTTTTGCATTCTATGTACTTTGTTGCGTTTATCGGTTTGAAACATCCTTTATTTTATCCATTAGTTTCTTGGACGCGACAAAGAAAAGGAAGAAGGTCCTCAAAGGAGTGCAATCTCTGGTAAAAAGGTGAGGATAAAAAACAAATGATGAGCTTGTCATTTTTCTTACAAGCGCAATGAAAAGCAAAGCGAGAGTTGCATTTAACTGACTGACTTCATTTGTAGATAATGATGAAGCTTGAGAAGACAAAGGAAGACAAGGCTGCTGAGAGCAAGCGAAACGAACTGTTGAAGTTCCTGAATGCCAGTTACGATTGATGGGTTGGAATTGCTGTCGCGGAAGGTGCAGAATGCCCGTTTGATTGTCGTCCACTGGTGCTTTTGGTGATACTTATAAGAGTTTTGTTTCTTGTCTATAACTTGGCCACCAAATTTTTTTTATGCTTAACTAGCAACCGAGTGAAGGTGTACTGTAATTGATTTGAATTTTATGTTGTCAGTCAAGAATTTCCAGCTTTTGTGATTGCTCCTTGTTTTTTGTCAAACTGTTTCATTGGGGATTCATTGTTCTTGTGGCAACTTACTGCCGTGGATGGTGACGCTTCAGTGCCAAGCTCAATCGTTGTTGATTCGTGAAATTGTTGGTATCCTTGTGTATAATCATTTTGACTCGAGTGCCACTCCCTGCCAGAGACGCCGAGCTGCTCAAAATTTGATGTGAGCTTCGGCCCAGTTGAACCACAGCATCAATTGGTCGTCGGATAACATAGTACTATGCGGCAACGTCAAATTTCAATGACAATGGAATTGTTTTGTGGGATTCCTGTGTTAGGCAGTGTTTGGTTATGGGGAAACAGTGCCACGGAACTGTTTAGTCAAACTTATATAACCGTGGATGAGTGGAAAGATTCCTGGCCAGGAATCTCCCAACCGAACGGGCCCTTATGGAACTTGTTGTTTTATGTGGACTTCACTAGTGTGTATCACCCTATCTAAATATGTTCAGGACCATACCGTGATATACGGCTATGACTTTCTACGCTAGTTATTCGATCCTGAATGCTCAACGAGCTATAAGTACAACCGCCATTTTTCTGCTGTTTTATTACATGAAATTTATTTAATCCATTCCATATAATCATAAATCTAGAGATGGTGGCGGAGTCCGGGCTGGCAAGAAAAACGATAATGCCGCTTCGCTTCCTCCGTCCCGTGGCCCTCACAGCCTCCGCGCCTCCCGCCCGCCCCCGCCCTCATCATCGTCATTGGCGCCGGCATCCTCCTCATCACCACCTCCTGCGGCTGGAGACGGCAAGGGCATCGCGGTCGTGCTATACCTCACACCGGCCTCGAGGCTGCTCGTGCCCGGGTAGCAGAAGAAGCTCGCGAGCGGCCAAGTCTGTGGTGCTCTTCGCTTCGCCGCCTCCCAACCCCGATCTGCCCATCGAGGCGGTTGCCGAGTTCCTCAGCGCGCCTGACGTGGTGGTCGTCGCCCACTAGATTGCCACGCCTGACATGTTGCAAGCGTATGTTTCAAGTGTTTCAGAGGTATGTTGCAAGTATTTCAGGGGCATGTTGCAAGCGTTTGTTCAAAATGTTTCATGTGTTTTCAGACATATGTTTGCAAGCGTTTTTTATTTGGATGTTGCATATGTTTTACGCATGTTGCAAGAGTATGTTCCAATGGTTTTAGCTATTTCAGTCTTACGTTGCAGTAAGTGTTTTCATGTTGCAAGTTTGCAAGTGTTTTATCTAGACGTTGCATATGTTTCACACACATATTTTATGTGTATGTTCTAAATGTTTCATCTGCTTTAAACATATGTTGTATTCAAGTGTTTCATGTTTTAGAGGGGTGTTCAGATAGTCACGGGGGCATGGCCCGAGCGCTAGGGGATTGGGCACGACGAGCCAGGTGCAGGTGGATGGGGCGCGCTGGGGCCAGCGGTCGAGGTACGTGGGCGCGCCTGGGTTCTGCGGACGGGGCCATGCTCGTCCTCATCACAACTCCTGGGTCCCGCCCACATGGAGAGAGAGAGGAGTGGGTCGCTGGAAGGAGTCATGGGCGCAACGACAGGGGCAGGGTGTGCGCGCGGGCGCGGGGCGAGGCGGACAGGGGCGGGCTACGTGGGCCGAAAGGATCAAGATGCCCAAGAGGGGGGTGAATTGGGCTAATTCTAATTTTTTTTGAATAATTAAATCCAACGGTTAGCCCAATTAGCCCCTTGTGCCTAGAAAGTGTTTCTAAAGTTCTACCGCATAAAAAGTCTTGCAATTTAAGTTCCAATCCTACTCTATCATGGTAATTCTATGAATGTAAAGACAAGTATTGAATTGCTCAAAGTAAATGCTCAAAGTAAAGAGAGAAGGAGGAACATGGTGATGTTTTGTCGAGGTATCGGAGAGTCGCCACTCCCCACTAGCCCTCGTTAGAGCACCCACGCAAGGGTGTAGCTCCCCCTTGATCCGCGCAAGGATCAAGTGCTCTCTACGGGTTGATTCTTTGACACTCCGTCACAGTGAATCATCCACAACCGCTCACAACTTGAGTTGGGTCATCCATAAGCTCCACCGGATGATCACCAAGCTCCCAATCACCACCAAGCCGTCTAGGTGATAGCGATCACCAAGAGTAACAAGCACGAACTCTCACTTGACCACAACAAGCCTAATGAGAAGGGTGGATGTACACTTTGCTACTCTTGATCTCACTAATAAGGGTTCTCTTTGGGATTCTCAAATCTTAATCATCTCACTAGGACCTTGTTCTTTTTGGCACTCTCAAAGGTGTTTCTCAGCTGTTGAAATGAGCAAAAGTACCCCCACACACGAATGGAGGAAGTATTTATAACATGGGCTGAAAAACGAATCGTTATGTGTCTCTGCGGGGCGACCGGACGCGCCGGTCAGTTCACCCTGAACTCTAGTGATCAAATGGTGATCGGACACTGGACAGCGTCCGGTCATCACTGACCGGACGCGTCCGGTCATGATTTTCCCTCTCTAGAACCTTACTGGAGTCGACCGGACGCTGGCCCTCAGCGTCCGATCATTTCACCTCTCAGCGTCCGATCACTTCCAAACGACTTCACCTTGATCAAATGAACTGACCAGACTCTGCGCCAGCGTCCGGTCACACTGAAGCCAGCATCCGATTAGTATTTAACCCTCCATTCACTTCCAACTTTCAAACATATGTGAATAAAGTTTGCTCCAATTGATCTAAGGGATTTTTAGGAGCTACCTAGTGCTAGGTTTAGCAAGTGTGCACCACACCTAACCCACTAGACTTACCTAGGTCAAGCTACTCGTCCATACCCCCCTTAATAGTATGGCCAAAGGAAAAACAAAGTCCTAAACTACTATAAGTGTCTCTTCAACACCAAATGACACTTAGAACTAGTCCATCCTTAACCTTGTCGTCCATCCTTTGAAAACTGAAACGATTTTCATCGTAGGGGCATGACCACCATGATAGCCTAATCGATCTCCATTATCATGACCTAACTTAATTGCCTCTGCAAAACACACGTTAGTCATAGTAATCATGTATTGTCATTAATCACTGAAACCCAACTAGGGGCCTAGATTCTTTCATGGGTGTCTAGACACGTGCGTCCATCCGGACATCCAGGAGCTAGCCACGTGAAAGCTCTAGTTTGATTTTAGTGAATTGATGAAACCCTAAGTGCTAACCTAGTTTATCAAAGTGATCATGAGATAGGTAGCACATTCCAAGTGATGGAGCAAGTGGTGAAGATCATGATGATGGTGTGACCATGGTGATGATCAAATCCTTGGACTTGGAAAAGAAGAAAGAGAAAAACAAAAAGCTCAAGGCAAAGGTGAAACTTGGTAGGAGCTTTTTGGTTTGGTGATCGAGACACTTAGCGAGTGAGATCACATTTAGGATCGATAGCCGTACTATTAAGAGGGGTGAAACTCATATCGAAATGCGGTTATCAAAGTGCCACTAGATGCTCTAACTCATTGCATATGCATTTAGATCTAGTGGAGAGCTAACACCCTTGAAAATGTTTGTGAAAATATGCTAACACACGTGCACAAGGTGATACACTTGGTGGTTGGCACATTTGAGCCAGGGTGGAGAAGTTGGTGAAGTGAAGGAGGTGTTTTTCACTAAAAATCAGTGACCGGATGCTGAACCTGAGGTGACCGGACACTGAGGTGGTGAGTCTGGTCATTTTTAAAAGTGTTGGTGTGCTTGGGCTCAGTCGATTCAGCGACCGAACGCAGCACCGCATCCAGTCACAGGTGACGTACGCTAATGTCAGGCGCGAAACTTGGCACGCAGAGGAAGAGAACTGATTAGACGTTGGGCTGGGTCCAGTCGAGGTACATCTGACGCGTCTGATTAGCATTTGGGCGCTCTAGAACCTCTCTAGAAGTGACCTGATGCGCAGTAGCTGGAGGGAGCAGCGTGTCCAGTCAGTACTTGGTAGTTTGGGCGTGTGAGCAAGCTAACTATGCACTAGTACATCCGGTCTCCTGACTAGCGTGTCCGGTCTCCTGACTGGCGTGTTTGGTCCTTCTTTAACGTGAGCGTGGGAGCGAGTTAGCCATTGGAGATCGGGTGGTGCGAATTTGAAGGCGGGACACATGGTGAAGATCCCACGACTAGACGTTGGACCAGGTACGTCCGGTCATTCTGATCGACACATCCAGTCAGCGCGAGTTAGGCTGTTGTGTGAGCCCAACGGCTCTATTTTGATGGAGCCTCTATAAAAGGTGTTTGGCCGGCTCAAGCTCACCCTCTTGGCCATTTGCATTGATATAGCAACCTTATGAGCTTAGCCAAAGTCCTCCCACTTATCTCCATCATTGATTCATTATCTTTGTGAGATTGGGAGTGAACCTAAGTGCATTGCTTGAGTGATTGCATCTAGAGGCACTTGGTGTTTATGTTTCGCTGTGGGATTCGCTTGTTACTCCTGGTGGTTGCCGCCACCTAGATGGCTTCAAGTAGTGAGGATCGTTGAGTGGAGGTTGGTGATTGTCTTTGGCTCCGATCATGGTGATTGTGAGGGGTTCTTAACCTTTCCCTGTCGGAGAGCCAAAAGGTACTCTAGTGGATTATTCATGGCTTATGTGATCCTTATCTTGTGTTGGTTGTGCGGCACCCGGTTGCGGGTTTGGCGTGTGATGCCAATTAGCCTTTGAGAGCACACTAACTTAGTGTAGTGACTTAGCCTTTGTGTGCTTAGAGATCATAGTCACTAGAATTATGGTAGGTGGCTTGCATTTTTAGTAGGCTAACGTAACACTTGCTTCGTCGTTTAATTGTCTAACATCTTTGCTAATGTTGTTGTAGAAATTTTTAATAGGCTATTGAAAGTGCATTTGCCCCCTTGAAAGGTCCTAATATGGCTAGAGGGGGGTGAATAGCCTATTTAAAAAATCTACAAATCAACTAGAGCAATTTGATTAGTATGACAAATAGCGTAATGCAAACTTGCTCTAGCTCTACTAGGGTTGCAAGCCACCTATCCAACAATTCTAGTTGCAATGATTACTTAGGCACACAAACTTGCTATGTAATTACTCACTAAGAGCTCTCAACCTTGCTACTCTAAAGAGCTCAACTAGATGAATGTAAATAATAAATCAAGCTTTCAATTCTAATTACACTAAAGAGCTTGTGTCAACTAGTTTGCAGAAATGTAAATAAGTGAGTAGGGTGATTATACCGACGTGTAGGGGATGAACCAATCACAAGATGAATATATAGCCAATCACCGGGACAATGCCAAAGACAAGAGGCAATCAATTTTCTCCCAAGGTTCACGTGCTTGCCAACACGCTACGTCCCCGTTGTGTCGACCAACACTTGGTGGTTCAGCGGCTAAGAGGTGTTTCACAAACCTCATCCACACGATAGGACACCGCAAGAACCGACCCACAAGTGAGGTAACTCAATGACACGAGCAATTTAGTAGAGTTACCTTTCGACGCTTCACCGGGGAAGGTACAACTCCCCTCACAATCACCGGAGACGGCCACAAACAATCACCAACTCGTGCCTATCCTCCACCACTACACCGAGCCATCTAGGTGGTGGCAACCACCAAGAGTAACAAGCGAAATCCGCAGCGCAACACGAATACCAAGTGCCTCTAGATGCAATCACTCAAGCAATGCACTTGGATTCTCTCTCAATCTCACAAAGATGATGAATCAATGATGAAGATGAGTGGGAGGACTTTGGCTAAGCTCACAAGGTTGCTATATCAATGAAAATGTGCAAGAGTTGTCCCTTGAGCCGGCCATGGGGCTATAATAGAGCCCCCATCAAATAGAGCCGTTATACCCCTTCACTAGGCAAAACGCGCTCTGACCGGACGCTCTGGTCAAACTGACCGGACCCTAGACTCAGCGTCCGCTCCACTGTCTTATGCCACGTGTCACTCTGAGTTAAAACTGAACCGTCAGATCACAATGGCTACGTGCTGATCGGATGCTCTGGCTAAACTGATCGGATGCTGAACCCCCAGCGTCCGATTGAGTACAGTAAGGGTGAAAATCCATTTCTCCTCGACCGGACGCGTCCGGTCCACCTCGACCGGACATAGCCCAGCATCCGGTGATAAACCCTAGCCACTGTACCACCGAGTCAACGCGACCGGATGCAGGTAGTCAGCGTCTGGTGCTTTCAAACCCAGCGTCCGGTCAGTTGACCGATGCCAGCATCTTCGCGACCAATTTCTTTTCACTTCTAACTTCTCCACCCTTGCTCCAATGTGCCAACCACCAAGTGTATCACCTTGTGCACATGTTTTAGCATGTTTTCACAAACATTTTCAAGGGTGTTAGTACTCCACTAGATCCTAAATGCATATGCAATGAATTAGAGCATCTAGTGGCACTTTGATAACTGCATTCCGATATGAGTTTCACCCCTCTTAATAGTACGGCTATCAATCCTAAATGTGATCACACTCGCTAAGTGTCTTGATCATCAAAACAAAATGGCTCCTACATTTTATACCTTTGCCTTGAGCCTTTTGTTTTTCTCTTTCTTCTTTTTCCAAGTTTAAGCATTTGACCATCACCATGCCATCACCATTGTCATGATCTTTGCCATTGCTTCATTACTTGGAGTAGTGCTACCTATCTTATAATCATCTTGATAAACTAGGTTAGCACTTAGGGTTTCATCAATTAACCAAAACCAAACTAGAGCTTTCACCCCTATGTGGGGTTTGGTGTATTAATGACAACCAAATTAGTGACTAATGAGATCTTAATGAGATATATTGCAGCTTTAGTCCCTTGAAAGTTTTAAAGAGTTGATCTAAGATAAAATGGTATCCCTCAATTCTTCAAGTGCAAAAAGCGGATGAACCCAAAGCGCTCTCCAAAGCTCTTATATTTTGTTTTGAGTTTAGGTATGTCGTACTATAAAGAGGGATGTAAGTTTAGGTGGTCTGAGGAAGATAGAGTGCTCAAGCATAATAATAAAAGCAAAAGAGAGACACAAAATCGCCTCACAAACACTTAGACATAGTTTGTGGACTTTTGGTAGTCGAAAGTCCTGACATTTGGTGCCGGAAGTCCCAGCGCTTGCTGACCTTGCCGCCAGCCCACCTACGCACCTTCGCCCGTCGAAAGTCCCGACGGGAGTCGGGAGTTCTGGGTGCCAAAAGTCCTGGCTCCCACCGGAAATCCTGATGCCCTAGGACTTAGCCCCCTAGCTCGACTGTGCATCGGGAGTCTCGACTGCTGGAAGTTCCAATGTTCCACTGAGAGTTCTGGCTCTGGCTATGTTGACCACCTTTGACTCTACCATGAATAGTGTTTTTTAGAAGGGCCGAAAGTCTCGGCGATCTGTGTCAGAACTTTTGATGTAGATCTGAACGGTTGGATTCTACTATGAGTATAAATAGCTCTCTCCTCTCTTCTAACCGTTAACCACTCATTTATTGCTCACCAGGCTTCGTCCAAAGCAGCCCCCAAGCATTCAAGGCGTCCCTCTCCTCTCCCCTTTGCTCCAATCTTTGATTCCCCTAGGGTTTTAAGTAGAAGGAGAGTGGATTGAGTGAGAGAATCACTTTGGTAAGCTTAAGCACTTGATTTCTTCGTCAAGCCGATTGAATTTATGTCTATTACTCTTGGGTTCTTGGAACCCTAGCCAGCTAGGCGTCGCCTAAGAGCTTCCATCTTATGGAAGAGCCTTGGAAAGTTTGTATTACCCTTGATTTGTTAGTGGAAAGCTCGAGTAACCTTTGTGGTTGCTTTGTGAGAGGCAAGGAGGTGGAAGAGACTCTGACCTTTGTGGTCACCTCAACAACAAGGATGTAGGAGTTCTTTTGCGGGGTTGCCAAACCTCAGGATAAATCCTTATGTCTCTTGTGCTTGTTGTTGTTGAGATTTGTGCTATCATATTTGTTCTTGTTGGTTTGTCTTCCTCCCCAACACTCGTCTTAGGGTTTGGACTCAATCTATGAAGTGGTGTCCTTTCGATGTCAAAGGAGCAGCCCCAACACTTCATCTTAACACTAGGAAGTGGGGTTGTAAGATATCTTGCACTCAAAGTTTATTTAGCACTTGTAGTGAAATTCTCATAGGTGCCGGAACTCTGGGCTATTGCGTCGGAACTTCCGGTTGTCGGAAGTTCGGGCCCAAACTATCGGGACTTCCAACTGTCACTGGCATTTGACTTTGAAATTACACAGAAATTTTTAGATACGCCTATTCACCCCTCCCCCTCTAGGCATTGTTTAGATCCTTTCAACTATTCACCCCCTTTAGCCATTAGGACCTTTCAAGTGGTATTAGATCCGTGGTCATCGTGATTTGAGGCTTAACAACCTTCGGTGTCAAAATGGCTCAAATCAACAACACCAAGAAGCCACCCTAATTTGATGGCTCAAATTATCCTTATTGGAAGGATAAGATAACAACATATATCAAGTTAATCAATAGAAAGGTGTGGAAGGTGATAGAGACCAAGATTGAGATTGCAAATGAGGAGGCTCCCACTGCCGCCGAAGAAGTGCTACTCCAAAACAATGATATTGCTCTTAGTGCCATTCATGATGCATTGGATGAGAGGACATTTGAGCAAATCAAAAATATTGAGAGGGCTTATGAGGCATGGAAGAAGTTGAAGGAATCATTTGAGGGCACTCAAGGCATGAAGGGTGCAAAGGCATATATTCTCAAGGAGAAGTTTGCAAGCTTCAAGATGAAGGAGGATGAGAGTGTGCCAGAGATGTTCCATAGGCTTCAAGTGCTTGTCAATGATCTCAAAGCACTTGGAGAAGAGGTGAAGGACAAGGATTTCTCCCATAAGTTCTTGAGATGCTTACCTTCGAGATTTAGCACATTGGTCACTATTCTAGTGAGAAGCGGTTTGGACACCATGACACCAAACCAAGTATTGAGAGATGTGATGATCGATGATACATATAGAGATGATGATGAGAAGGAAGAAAAGAAGGAGAAGAAAGATGAGAAGAAGGATGAGAAAAAAAAAGAGTGTGGCATTCAAAGCCACATCATCCAAGGGCACGGCCAAGCAAGACACTTTAAGTGAAGATGAAGGTTCATTCTCTTGGGATGATGATGATGATGAGAAGATGGCTTTCTTTGTCAAGAGATTTGGCAAGTTCATGGTGAAGAAGGGTTACCCTGCTAGAAGAAAGAAGTCTTCATACAAGAACAAGAAAGAGTCAAGGAGGTGCTTCAAGTGTGGAAACAAGGATCATCTTGTTGCTCAATGCCCATACAATAGCGACAATGATGACGATGACAAGAAGAGCGAAGGACAAGAAGGACAAGATGACCTTCAAGAACAAGAAGAAGAAGAAGGGTGATTCATATGTGGTCACTTGGGATAGTGATGCTTCCTCAAGTGATGATGATGATAGTGATAATGACAAGACCACTAAGAAGAAGGCTCTTGCAAGCATTGTTATAAATGAGAAGCCTTCTCTCTTCGACACTCCATCATGCTTCATGGCTAAGGCCACTAAGGTACAAACTTGTGATGATGAATATGATGAGGAACATGATAATGAAAATGAAAGTGAAAGTGATGATGATGAACCAACTAAAGATGAACTAATTGACATGTTAGATGATGCTAAGGAACACTTTGACATTAAGAGAAGAGAATGCAAAGACTTGTGTAAGGAACTAAAAGCCCTTAAGCAAGCCTTTGATGAGCTCAATGCATCTCATGAGAGGCTAGAGGAAGCCCATGAGAAGCTTGGCAAGGCTCACAAGAAGCTTGAGAAAGCTCATTCCTCTCTACTTGATGAGCAAAATATGAAAGAGCATGTTGAAACATGTGATGTAGGCTTAACTTATGATATAATCGATGAATCATTCTATAAGCCTATCATTGTTGCTCCCACTAACCCTTCTTGTAGCACTTCCACTCCTACCTCATCTAGTAGTGATGGTTTCACTTGTGATGCCTCACTAATGGTTGAGAATGAGACCCTCAAGAAGGAGGTCAATGAGCTCACTCACGCCTTAGGCAAAGCCTATAGTGGTGAGGACCGCTTGCTTATGTGCCTAGGTAGTCAAAGAGCTTCTCTCTACAAAGAGGGATTGGGATATACCTCCAAGAAAGGCAAGGCGACATTTGCTCCTCACAAGACTAGTTTTGTGAAGAACAATAATTGGTTTTGCACTAGTTGTAAGCAAATTGATCACAAAAGAGCATGAGTGTAAGAACAAGAGCAAGAATGCTAATATATCCTCTATTAAGCTTGATTCTTTCTATGTGCTTACTAAGGGTACAAATGGTGTGAAGGCTAAGTTCATTAGTGCACCATGGAAGGGCTCAAGGAAGAAAGTCATTTGGTTGCTAAAGAGCTTGGTCACTAATCTTCAAGGATCCAAGCAAGTTTGGGTACCTAAAAAGAATTGATCTTATTTTGTGATAGTGGGTGTACTCAATACATGACCAGTGATGCAAGAATGTTCAACTCAATCAACACCAATAGCAATGATGGTTATGATAGTATCACATTTGATGACAATGGCAAAGGCAAGGTCAAAGGGCTTGGTAAGATTGCAATATCCAATGACATGAGCATATCCAATGTGTTGCTTGTTGAGAGCTTGAACTTTAATTTGCTATCCATGGCTCAATTGTATGATCTTAGATTTAAATGCATATTTGGGGTATATGATGTAGAGATCATAAGTGTAGATGGCTCTAATTTGGTCTTCAAATGCTTTAGATATGAGAATCTATAATTGATTGATTTCAATGCTAGTGAAGCTTAATTGTCAATGTGTTTGTTTACTAAGTCTAGTATGGGTTGGTTATGGCATAGAAGGCTTGGTCATGTTGGAATGAAACAATTGAATAGATTGGTTAAGCATGACTTGGTTAGAGGCTTGAAAGATATTGTGTTTAAAAAGGATAAGCTTTGTAGCTCTTGTCAAGCTGGCAAACAAGTTGGAAACACCCATCCTAAGAAAAAAATGATGAGCACTACTAAAACATTTTAGTTATTGTATATAGATTTGTTTGGGCCAACACAATACACTAGCATCGGTGGAAACAAATATGGCTTTGTGACTATACAAGATACACTTGGGCATTCTTTCTAGTAGACAAGAGTGAGGTGTTTGTAACTTTCAAAGCATTTGTCAAGGGCATTCACAATGAGTTTGAGACAACCATCAAGAGGGTTAGAAGTGACAATGGTAGTGGGTTCAAGAACACTAGAATTGATGAGTTATGTGATGAATTTGAAATTAGACATCAATTCTCGGCCAAGTACACTCCATAATCAAATGGCCTTGTTGAGAGAAGAATAGAACTTTGATTGACATGACAAGATCAATGTTGAGTGAGTACAATATGAGTCAATCCTTTTGGGCTGAAGCTATCAACACGGCTTGCTATTGTAGCAACCAATTATATTGTCACCCATTGAAAGAGAAGACACCATATGAGCTCTTGAATGGTAGAAAGCTCAACATTGTATATTTTTGGATCTTTGGTTGTAAATGCTATAGCTTGAAGAAAGGCACTAGATTGAGCAAGTTTGACAAGAAATATGATGAAGGATTTTTACTTGGTTACTCCACTATAAGCAAAGCATATAGAGTTTGGAATTTGGCAAGTGGTACTCTTGAGGAGGTACATGATGTTGAATTTGATGAAACCAAGGGTTCCCAAGATGAGAATGAGAACTTGGATGATGTTAGAGGCATTCAACTTTCAAATGACATGAAGAACATGGATGTTGGTGAATTGAGGCATAGGCAAGTGAATGATGATAAAGATGATTAAGTGCAAGTACTCTCAAATGTGCAAGTTGATACTAATCAAGCAAGTACAAGTGGCTCTCTTGACAATGAACAAGATCAAGTGGCTAGTACATCATCTCAACCCAATGATCAAGCAAGTGCAAGCAATCAAGTTACAATACTCTAACCAACTAATATTGCAAGAGATCATCCATTGGACATTATAATTGGAGATATTTCTAGAGGTGTACAAATAAGATCAAGATTGGCTTTATTTTGTGACATTTCTTATTTGTGTCATCCATTAAACTAAAGAAGATAGATGAAGCATTGAAGGATGTTGATTAGGTGAATGCAATGCATGAAGAATTGAACAACTTTATAAGAAATCAAGTATGGGAGTTAGTGGAAAGACCAAAGAACCATAATGTGATAGGAACCAAATGGGTCTATAGAAACAAGTAAGATCAAGATAGGATAGTAGTAAGGAACAAAGTAAGATTGGTAGCATAAGGATACACTCAAGTGGAAGGTCTTGACTTTGGAGAAATATATGCCCCCGTTGCTAGATTGGAAGCAATTAGATTCTTGCTAGCCCATGCTTGTCCACACAACATCAACAAATGGATGTCAAGAGTGCATTTCTCAATGGCTACATCAATAAAGAAGTATATGTTGAACAACCTTTTGGTTTCAAAGATGATAAGAAGCCCGACCATATGTACAAGTTGAAGAAGGCATTGTATGGTTTGAAGCAAGCACCTAGAGCATGGTATAAGAGATTGAGGGACTTCCTACTCTCAAAGGGATTTATGATGGGCAAGGTTCACACCATTCTTTTCACCAAGAAGATTGGAAAGGACTTATTTGTGTTACAAATCTATGTTGATGACACCATAGTTGGATCAACCAATCAAGACTTTTGTGAAGAGTTTGGAAAGATGATGGCTAATGAGTTTGAGATGTCCATGATTGGAGAGTTGGGTTACTTTCTTGGTCTTCAAATCAAGCAATTGAAGAATGGTACATTTGTGAGTTAAGGCAAGTACATCAAAGACATGCTCAAGAAGTTTGGCATGAGTGATAACAAATCCATAAGTACACTAATGGGAACAAATGACAATTTGGATAGTGATGCAAGTGGCAACATGGTGGATCAAAAGTTGTATCGGTCTATGATTGGAAGCCTACTCTATGTGACCGCATCAAGGCCGGATGTCATGTTTAGTGTGTGCATGTGTGCAAGATTTCAAACCTCACCAAGAGAAAGTTATTTGAATGCTACAAAGAGAATATTGAGGTACTTGAAGCATACATAATTAGTTTATGGTATCCCAAAGGAGCTAAGTTTGAGCTAGTTGGTTACTCCGACTATGATTGTGCGGGATGTAAGGTTGAAAGGAAGAGCACCTCGGGCACATGTTAATTATTGGAAAGATCACTTGTTTCATGGTCATCAAAGAAGCAAAATAGTGTTGCATTATCAACCGCCAAAGCCAAATACATATCCGCCTGTAGTTGTTGTGCATAAATACTTTGGATGAAGGCCACCTTGAATGACTTTGGAATCAAGTTCAAGAAAGTGCCATTGCTATATGATAATGAGAGTGCAATCAAGCTAACCAACAATCCGGTTCAACATGCAAGAACAAAGCACATTGATGTCCACCACCATTTCATAAGAGATCATCAACAAAAAGGGGGCATTTCAATTGATAGTGTAGGCATCGAAGATTAACTTGTCGATATATTCACCAAGCTATTGCATGAGAAAAGGTTTTGTAAGCTAAGGAATGAGTTGAACATATTGGATTTCTCAAATATATGTTGATGCAACCCCCACTTATATGACATGCCTCTCCTTCGAGCAATCCAAGATAAAAGTTGAATATCATGCATACATCCTTTACTAAGGACTTGTTTAGTGCATCTAGTCATTCCACATGTCTTATAGGCTCATTCATGAAAATCAAATGAATTTGATGCTTGTATGGTACCACCATTGCTTCTATGCTTGACTTGATCTAGTGGTAGCATATGGCATGTTTGTGGGCATGTGAACCTAGTGTTTGATCTAGAAAATGAGCTATAAGTGTTTAACTCAACATGGTACAAGATAACCCTTATTTGGAGGTGTGAAGAAGCTTGTCCTTGGATCAAACCGAGTTAAATATCTTTGGCAAGTATTTTAGATTGAACCAAATTTAGAAAAATGATCCTTACCCCATTGATTGACATTGATAATCTTAACCTATCTAAAAATGAACATTTGTGGTCATTGATGACAAAAAGGGAGAAGTAATGCACAAAGATAGTGAAAAGATAACAAAGAGGAGAACTTTGACATATGGGGAGAGATATGACAAAGTAAAGGGGTCAATTAAAATTTAAGCACACAAGTAGGGGGAGCAAGCTCATAAACTTGATTGATGCATTTGAATGTGCATTTCATATGTTTACTTGCATAGCACAAGTTTTAAATTAAAATTCCATGCTTGTGTGGTGTATGCTAGTTATAGGTTTGAATGATGAAATAAAAAACTAGCATCCATAGGTTGAGTAACTAGACTTGTGTTTATTTTGTGAAAACTAGACCCTTGCTTCTAATATTGATCTCATGGGGTATTCTAGTTTTTGTGTATGTCTAGTTACTAATGGTGCTAAGGATGGTATATTTGGTGCACTCCAATTGGTATCACGCTTCAAAGGTCCATCTCTTATACCTTAGCATCATTTGGTAGAACATTACTTTCCCACAACTCAAATCCATGCATATGTGCAAGCTTCAATTTAAACTCTTAGCACATATGTAGTGGGAGCTAATGCTACCATTTTGGGTTCATGAAACTTGTCCATATCCTTTTACACATGGTAAATATGCTTGGGCAAGCAACATGAATTCAATTGAATTTCAATTCTTATCTTTGTAAAAGGGTTGTCATCAATTACCAAAAAAGGGGAGATTGAAAGCTCTAGTTTGGTTTTGGTGAATTGATAAAACCCTAAGTGCTAACCTAGTTTTATCAAAGTGATCATGAGATAGGTAACACATTCCAAGTGATGGAGCAAGCGGTGAAGATCATGATGATGGTGTGACCATGGTGATGATCAAACGCTTGGACTTAGAAAAGAAGAAAGAGAAAAATAAAAAGCTCAAGGCAAAGGTGAAACTTGATAGGAGCTTTTTGGTTTGGTGATCGAGACACTTAGCGAGTGAGATCACATTTAGGATCGATAGTCATACTATTAAGAGGGGTTAAACTCATATCGAAATGCGGTTATCAAAGTGCCACTAGATGCTCTAACTCATTGCATATGCATTTAGATCTAGTGGAGAGCTAACACCCTTGAAAATATTTGTGAAAATATGCTAACACACGTGCACAAGGTGATACACTTGGTGGTTGGCATATTTGAGCAAGGGTGGAGAAGTTGGTGAAGTGAAGGAGGTGTTTTTCATTGAAAATCAATGACCGGACGCCGAACCTTTGGTGACCGGACGCTGAGGTGGTGAGTTCGGTCATTTTGAAAAGTGTTGGCGCGCTCGGGCTTAGTCGGTTCAGTGACCGGACGTAGCACAGTAAAAGTGATCGGACACGCAGGGCCCGTATCCAATCACAGGTGACATACGCTGACATCGGGCGTGAAACTTGGCGCGCAAAGGAAGAGAACTGACCAGACACTGGGCTAGATCCGGTCGAGGTACATCTGACGCGTGGAAGTGACCGACGCGCGGTAGCTGGACAGAGCAGCGCATCTAGTCAGTGCTTGGCGGTTTGGGCGCGCGAGCAAGCTGACTGTGCACCGGCGTGTCCGATCCATCTTTAACACGAGCACGGGAGTGAGTTAGCCGTTGAAGATCGGGTGGTGCAAATTTGAATGTGGGACACCTGGCAAAGATCCCACGACCGGACGCTAGACCGGGTGCATCCGGTCAGCGCGAGTTGGGCTGCTGTGTGAGCCCAACGACTCTATTTTGATGGAGCCTCTATAAAAGGTGTTTGGCCGGCTTAAGCTCACCCTCTTGGCTATTTGCATTGACATAGCAACCTTATGAGTTTAGTCAAAGCCCTTCCACTTATTTCCACCATTAATTCATCATCTTTGTGAGATTAGGAGTGAATCCAAGAGCATTGCTTAAGTGATTATATCTAGAAGCACTTGGTGTTCGTATTTCGTTGTGGGATTCACCTATTACTCTTGGTGGTTGCTACCACCTAGACAGCTTGGAGCTGCGAGGATCGTCGAGCGGAGGTTAGTGATTGTCTCCAGCTCCGATCGTTGTGATTGTGAGGGGTTCTTAACCTTTCCTCGATAGAGAGCCAAAAGGTACTCTAGTGGATTGCTCATGACTTGTGTCATCCTTGTCTTATATTGGTTGTGCGGCACCCGGTTGCGGGTTTGGCGTGTGATTTCAATTAGCACGTGAACCTCTAAGTGAGTGAATCGCCACAACGAGAACTAGCTTGCTGGCAAGCAAGTGAACCTCGGTAAAAAATCTTGTGTCATCATTGTCCGAGGATTTCATTGGTTATCTTATGAATGATTGATTGGCTCCATCTTGTGATTGTCTCAATTTCTCGACACAACGGTATAATCATCACCATCCTCTCTTGTGCACTTACATTTCTAGTGTTGCTTCGCTCTTTAGTGTAATTAGTTTTGAGAGCAAGCTTGTATTGGGTCTAGTGGTTAGTGTAGCTCTTTAGTTAGCCTTTGAGAGCACACTAACTTAGTGTAGTGACTTAGCCTTTGTGTGCTTAGAGATCATAGTCACTAGAATTGTGGTAGGTGACTTATATTTTTAGTAGCTAACGTAACACTCGCTTCGCCATTTAATTATCTAATATCTCTGCTAAGTGTTGTTGTAGAAATTTTCAATAGGCTATTTACCTCCTCTTACTATTAGGACCTTTCACCACGCCGCATGAAAAAAGGCACCTGAGCGAAAAAGGATGACTTAGCAACTACTTTCAAACTAAAACTATATAAGTCTTTTGGTTTTTCTATGTATTTGTTATGTAACTAGATAATATGCGCTGCACCTACGTACATAATCTATACCTAATACTAAAGAGGTAAAAAAATTTGCCATAATTTTTTTTTTCATCCATCACCTAATCTCCTCTGGATTCACGCTTAGATCGTCCATTGTGATTTCTGTGTCCAGCTTGTTTTTGTCTAATTTATGTCCACTCTAGATTCTGTCCAGGTCTTGATTTCTTTGTCCAGGTCGTTTCCACCTAATCCTTTTTACGCTCACTTCGGTTTCCATGTCGATTCCTATTTTATTTTGGTTGTCTGGTTCACATCAGTTCCTCTTAGGCTTTTTTATTGTGCACGTTCTTTGCTCCTATAGTTTTTTTTTTTGTTCCTGTGATTTTTCTCATATAAACAAAAGAAATAGTAAATATAATATTTTTTAGCCATTTCTTTTACGATTACATAGTACAATACAGACGCTCACAACGCACGCACGAAAAACCCTACCACATAAATATATATGTATTTTTCTTGTTGTCGTTTCTCAAAAAACATTAGATAATTTTTCTCTCATCGTACGCACGGATATTTTTGCCAGTAATAGAATAAAAACCAAAACGACCTATAATCTAGCGTGCAAGATAGTGTCTTTGTTCATAACAAAATCTAGCGTCTTTGGGACACGTGTTCATATACGTGGTGTGTGTGGTGTACTTGATGTGTACGTGCGTCATTAGTTAAAAACAGATTTCTGAGCTAAACAAGTCTTCTAAGATTAAGTTTTTTACTTACATAAATCTTTTAGAAACAATATTCAAAAATAGCCATTGTCCGGTTTGCCCCTTCGTGCCTCACGTGGTGCTACGTCATTCAAAGCTACCGTCCAAAACCACCCTTGTTAAAAAAAAAGGTAGCCAGTTTGATGATTAAAAATCCGATCTCATAAATAAGGTGGAAAATCGGATTATCACGAAATTTGAGGGATCAAAATTTCTGATGTGGGCATCGGCTCAGTTGAACCACAACATTAATTGGTCGTCAGATAACATAGTCAGCTTGTTCGGAAGCCTGTATTCGGATTATAAGTCTTTGACTTATCAGTTAACGAATAGTATTTTTCTCTCACACCAAACCAGTCAACAGTACTTTCAGCCATGGCTTATAAGCCAATCCAGCCAAAACGAACAGGTTGAGTATTATGGGGGGCAACTTCAAATTTCAATGAAAATGGAATTGATTTGTGGGATTCCTGTGTTATAGAATTTGTTGTTTTACGTGGACTTCACTAGTGCATATCACCTCATCTAAGGGTCTTTTTTTTTGAGATTTTTTTTATAAAGGGTTAATCACAAGCTAGCTAAAAATTAACCTAAATTAGCTCTAGTGCATCTAAACAAGAGGGTTAACTGATGGACTAATTCTTAGACAAGTCTTTAACTAGTTATTAGACATCCTTGGTTAATTTGAGCTTATTTTTAGCGTAGCTAGTAACTAGTCCTAATTCATCCAAACATGCCCTAGATTTGTTCAGGACCAAACCGTGATACGCAGCTATCACTCTCTACGCTAGTTATTCAACTCATAGGGAGTGATAGCCCGTAGTTTTATCCATGCCGGCTGCATGTGTGGTTTTTTAGTTCACCTGATGGTGTTTCTAATCATTACAATCCTCCTAGTTAAATAAAAAGGTGGTGTTACTAAAAAATGCTCAGCGAGCTATAAATACAGCCATCGATTTTCTGTTGTTTTGTTACATGTAATTTATCGAATCCTTTAGCTATAATCGTACGATCTATAGATGGTGGCGGAGTCCTGTGTGGCATGAAAAATGCATATGAGCGAAAAAGGATGACGTAGCAAAGAAATACTCCTACTTTATTTTGTTTTGTTTTGCTGGGTACATAATTTTTGTTATGTAACTAGATAATATGCCTACACACATAATAGAATAAAAGCCAAAATGATCTATAATCTAGCATGTAAGATAGTGTCTTTGTTTGGTCATAACAAAATCTAGCGTCTTTGAAGCCCGTGTTCGTGTATGTGTGGTGTGTGTAGTACTGGGTGTGTAAGTGTGTCATTAGTTAAGAACAGATTTCTAAGCTAAAAACATTTTTTCTAAGATTAAGATTTTTAATTACATAAATCTTTCAGAAATAATATTCAAAAAATAGCTATGGTCTGGTTTACCCCTTCGTGCCTCACGTGGCGTTACGCCATTCAAAACTACCGTCCAAAACCACCCTTGTTAAAAAAGGTAAACAGTTTTAAAATTTCATGGTTAAAAATCCGGTTTTGGTAAATAATAAGGTGGAAAATCGGACTATCGCGAAATTCGAGGGATCAAAAGGACTTTCTTCCGGTCTCTAATATAAATTTTCGGCCAAATTAAAAGATAGGCCTCTCTTTTGTTTGGGCCGGGCCCAATTTTCGCCCTTTCCAGCCGTTGTTAGAGAGGCCGAACGGCGCCCGACCTCACACGCAAGGCCCAGACGGTAGCAAACCCTAGACCGAGAATCTACAAATAGCAAAGCAAATCAGTCCTCAACGCAGCCGGCAGACCTAGTCGCCGGGGGGACGCTCTCGGATCTCTTCCTCCGTCGTGATGGTTGTATCTTTGCACCCTCCCTCTACAAGCTTGGTTTTGTTCGATTCTTTCGCTCTCTTGTGTTTGTCTGGCCTTTAGTTTTGTTTTCTGCTGGATCGATTGCTCTCCCGATGATGATTAAAAATTATACTTTCGTTCTTCTGAAGTTGCAATGTGGAAGAACAATTTGGAGACCTGAACTGAGGGGATTCTTACTCTATCTACTGTTGTTTTCTTCTATGTTTTTAATTTTTTGTATTTGCTAAGCTGATCTAGATGAATCAGAGTTCTTGGAAGATCCCTGTGAAGACCTGTGATGTTAAAGTAGTGGCCTGATTTACATCGTTGATGAGCCGTATTATTATCACGCAGAGGGATCTGAGTCTGAGCCGCTTTTCGGATATTTCACTGATGCAGATTTTATTCCTCTTTCCTTAGTCTTTTATTCGTCTTTAGTTTTTATTTTTTTTATCCCTCTAGTATTTTTTCCTTTCCTTTTCACCCGATGAATGTACATGATTTAAGTTTCAGCCTTGTCTGAAAAATATCAATCTGTTGATACTCTTCACATCCATGTCTGAGGGTGTTTGTGTTCGTTTTTCCTACTTCAATTTAATTATTATTTCGCCTTTAGTCTCCAGATCGGTTTTAGTCTCTGGGGATGATCAAAATGCATACTTTCGTTCTTCCGAAGCGCATTCTCATTGCGCACTGCGGAACTCTCGAGACCTGAACTGAAGGGACTTCAAGCCTGTTGCTGCTGAATCTTGAGTTGTAGATAGCTTAGCAAAAAACAATTTTAATGTAGTTTTCGTTTTGTTTTGTTGCTTCACGACTGGAAGAATGGCCTGATTATCTATTGTCTGGTCATTCTGTAGAGGGAAGCATAGATCGAACAAGTAGTCAGAATTAAACAGCATGATGCTTGTTTCACTGCATCCGTGTTACCTGTCTCCTGGCACAATACAATGAAATTGAACATGATTGCTTTTGCTGCTTTTTATAAAAGAAGGGGGGAAATCCTTTTAAGACAATTTTTTCCTATTACCATGTGATTTGGAAGCACCAACATAATGCAAATCTAATTGAAGAATTTCACAACAAGGACAGAGCTGATAATGTGGTCGAATGATGATTCACGGTTCAATTGTTCTTGCTGAACCTTCTTTGATCACCCTGGCCTCATAAGAATCATAACAGCAGCAACCAGAAAACCAGAAAGAAAGATTGATCGACAACAGGAAAGAAAGATTGATCGACAACAGGTAGTGCAAAATAAAGTCAGTTTCACTGTACAATCGAGCACTGCCACAATAAAAAAAATACAGCCCATTGCAGCGAAACAATGCCCAGCTCGGACACCAATGACACACTAAACTGTTTGCAAGGGTGCTGATTGGCATTTGTTTTTGCCAGAGGACAGTGGACAGGAAAATGGTGGAGGAAGCCAAATGACATGTAAACAAAGTTTTTTTTAAAAAAAATTGATCATTCAAAATTTGATAATGTTAAATTTTATATGAATGTGCACTAGAAGGCAAAATCTTACGAATTTAAGACAAATTTTAGGTGAAAGTAGAGATTCTGTCTTTGCACCTAAAATTTGTCATTTTCGTATAATTTTTTTAAAAGAGTTTGTCTTAACATTTATGTGTGAGTACATATTGTATGCACCAAAGATGTTTTAAATTTCAAATCTTTTGAATAACCAAAATATACTTTTGAACTTGGTTTCTATATTTACACCACATATTTTATCAGTGGGCCACCTGCTCGCTTGACAACCATCCAGTTCTGCCTGTTTTCGTCAACCGATAAACGGATATGGATATGCATCCCCTGGTTTTTCAGCTGACCCTGCATTTCATCGTGTTATTAATAAGGAAATGTCCTATAATTGCCCAACGCCTAGGCAATCAGTAGAAAATGGAACGAATCCATGTATGCAATTGCTGGTCCAGGGACAGGTCGCTTCAGTCAAGAGCAGGCTTGAACATGTGCTCTGGAACCGGAGAATGTGCTCCGATTGTTCTGCCACTAATATATTCCATGAATGCCAGAGAATGAACATAACCACCATTATAATCTAAAGCAACAGACTTAGTTCTTGGAGGCAAACCAAATAATGGTTCGAGGATCCCCCGGTGCATCCATGCGAGTGATAAGCCGACACTTATAAACCCATTCTGGACTATGCAATGCTAAAAAAATGACAATGCAAGGTTAGTGTCATTTTCCTTTTTTTATTCCGTGCGCAGAATTACAGAATGATAATGCATGATGTCAATTTAGTTCAGATATGCATAAGTCAGGCAATAAAATAAAAATCAAACAAGATGTTGATGAGGCGCACAGTAGCATAATAATATTAGTTTGAAAACCTAGCCTCCTATGGGACGGTTGGCGGTAGCGGACGAAGAGAAAGGGCCTATTTTCTTTACTTACAGATAACCAAGGATTCATTATGGAAGTAATAGCAACAACCAAGTTTTCGATGCTGTTGTAGAGGATCTTATGATAGGCCTGGGCTGGACGATGTTGAGCACGAACCATCTTGATTTAACTGTAACCTTTTTCGATCTTGGATGTTGTCAGTTATGTAAGCCTTGTAGACAAACGTAAACGATCTAACAAGAATCCTTATAGATACTAGCAAATATACCCGTGCGTTGCAACGGGAGAAAAAAAACTATCCAGCATTCATGCAAAACGATAACGTGAATGGTACATATCTACTAATATTTTATCCTTTTATAATTTTATTTTATGATGATAGTGACATCCATAATATAAGTCAATGTTGACAATAAATAACAATGTCTTATTAGACATGTTTCAAATTAAAATGCACCATGGTATATTTTTCCTCCCATTGCAAAGTGCATAATTATTTAGCTATAAATATATCCTAACTTTAATTTTTCATAATGTCCATGTGTTTCTATGACTCAATATCGACATTTCTAGCTTTTTTTATGCATCATATCAACCTCCGTAATTTTTATGTCGATGTGTCAAGGATTGGTCTGTCCACCAATGATTGAGACCTCTCTTGAATTTTCACATGGCAGTCCTCGTCAGGAATTACATAAGTACATTTGTTTAGATTTCATTAGATAATAATCTCAAGATTTCGGTTCATGAAATAATTAGTTGTACCGTTGACTAATCCATATTTTAATAAAAATAAGTTTTGTTTCTAATCAAAACTTAAGATGGTGTAAATCCTTCTTCTCAAATAAAATCTTAATGCCCAAACAAACATAATAAGTGTTGAAAAGTAGGAGTTATGCATTGGGGTTTGCCTTGGGTAGGATTGAACAGCGGAAAGTTAGTAAAGCCTTCAGGAACACCGACGACGAGGACCTCCTCCTCGTATTCCTCGGCCACCTCCGCATATTTGGGGTCTGCCTCTGGCACGTTCTCGGTTATCGCCAAACCTATATGCATGCAACATATCAAGGATGATTTAACACACCAATAGACAAAGCACAACCTAACAAGATTCATAACATCTATGGATAGATCACATTTTTATGAAGCTAACAAAACTAGTTTGATATTTTTCTGATTTTTCTATGATTTTTGACGAATTTTACAATAAATCGGCACGTGAAAATAGAAAAGAAATCGGCACGGACACGGCTGAGCATGGCGAGACCTAGTCGATGATGGGGGCTGGACGAAAAAAAGAAGCTATAAATTTTGCCTCTTTATTATTACGTATAGATATAAATGACAGGTCCCATTTGAATCCTTAGAATTGAATTTATTTTAATAATCATAATTTAGACACAATTAATTAAACTAATATATTTAAATATGGATTATATTTATATATTATCGTTGGCTATATAAGAGACGTACTTATGTGTTGCATTTCTACCCCATACGGGAGTGAGTTGAACGTGTTACAAGTTGCAAAGTAGAAACATAGGATGATAATCTATAGAAACAATTTCCTTCAATCATCCTATGAATTTGAAATAAGCCTATACGTAAGCTTTGAAATGTGATGGAATATCAAATTTCAAGCCAAATAGCCTAATTTATTAAATAAATTTCAATTCCTCCAAATGAAATGATCCAAACGGCCCTCTAAGAATCATCTTGGAATTGTGGATATCATTTGAGTCCGGATGACTTACAAAAGGCAATCTGTCTGTAACAACACAATCCGAGGAACAAATCTGGCTCGCAGTTTCACGGAATACTGGGGAAGCAGTTTCGTGTATCAGTCAATGTACAATTGTACACTGAACATGGCACAAGAATTACAAGAAACACATTCCGGTGAAACCATGTCTACACAAAAACACAGTCTCGCCAAAAGCAGACTCTACAGCTCATCTATGTGTAAGTGGCAGCAAACTGACTGCCCAGGAAGTATCATGCCGCTGGTATACAGTAGGAGGTGCTGAGGGCTGGAGGAAGGACGCACACCAGGTGAGGCCCTGCTGGGTTGCAGCTAATGTTTGCCTCGCCCACCTCCGGCAGGCCCAGCTGCGGTGGGTGGACGTACCCAGAGACCAGTGGCACACATGTCACCGTGATCTCCATCCTTGAACCTATGAGCAAGTGCAGTGTGGTGTGAAAATTGTCAGTATTTTCGTTTCAAATTGGATTGGAAGTTGTCACTCTGCCACAGACATGGATTGAAACATCTGGTACCACGGTTCTTACCTTGCTCATTTGACAACGATACGTGACCACATTTCCTCCCAGCAACCATCCAGTTCTGCGGGTTTGCCTCAACCTGATAAAGTATTTCATCCTGCAACACAAAGTCCTAGTTTAGTTGTAAAGAAAACTTCCAATGGTTTTTATCCTTTTATAAGCTTACTTATTGACTGCATAAGGCACACTGCTGAGTGCTGACAGGATAATTGACCTTACAGGACTGGTAGTACAAGAGCTGCAATGTTAGCAAGTTCTGGACTTACGACGGGTATGGATGCATCCTCCGGGGGTTTCAGCCTTTCGACCCTCCACCTCATATTAACTAATTGCCCAACCCTCAGGCAGTCAGTAGAAAATGGAAGGAATCCAACTGCTAGACATGGATCCAGAACAGGTCGCTTCAGTCTGAGTGCGATCTTTAACAGAAGCTCTTCAGAATCACCAGGTTTTACAGGTACAGGAGAATGTGCTCCAGTTGTTCTGTCACCAGATATCCCGTAAATGATATTCAGCATGCTGTCTGCATTTTCTGCCTCATCCACATCTAAAATATACCATGAAATCCATAAGTCAGTAGACAGTACTTGTACTTGTTAACCCTAAGACTAAGAGGATTGTAGCATTGGCAAACAATCGTATGGGACAGCTAAAATAAAAGACAGACTAGACTTACCCTTTGTACCACTTAACCGTATCATGAATAAAATTCCAGCTTTGGAAGAAGGAGCAATAACCAGAGGGAATAAACTCAAAGCTGGCCGTCCATCTCCTTTGCCCAAGTGCTCAAATCCAGATTGAAGATCTAACCGTACATCCTTTACATGCAGTGTAGCCTTCACTTCAGAACGCAATATCACCTGAAATGGGCAGAAAAGTACTAATTGAGATTAAACATGACAAGAAGAAAAAAAATTTAACAATTATCATTTCAAATTGCAGAAATACACAATTATCATTGCCAGAATTTCTGCTGATGCTGCCGCTTAACACAATATCAGAACATATCGTGGGTGGCTTTGACAACAAGGTCAGCAACATATAATAGAATTCACATATATATATATGAGAAACAAACTTATGATTCAGCACATGTTCAAACATGCATAATATTTTGATAGGAAAAAAGATCTCTTTTTAGCACCTAAAAGGTGAAAATTGGTCAAGTTGTAGAAGTCACCTTGATGTGCATGCAAAGATCAAGTTTATACACTTTTTTTTGAGAGCCAACAAAGACTTTACTTGCATGTTTCAAACTAAAGTACGAGTGTATGGGCACATATTTGCCTAGATTTGCAAGTCACCGATTTAGTGTTGCCATTGTATGGTCAAACACATGGACCCATGGGCACCAGAAGCACCCAAATAGGCAAAAATTGTATGATTCATGGAATCGTATGACTTCCACAGAACCAGTGGCAGAGGCAGAAACTCATATTTTTCTTTGCTAAGGGGGGGGGGGGGGGGGGGCCAATAGTATTATTTTTTTAAAAAAAATGTTTGGATTTCAAATCTTGCAGTGCAACAATTGCCACACATAAGCAATGACTCTCATGCACATGTGCCAGACAGGAGAGAACTCTACCTGTAGAAGTAGAGCTCCATCATTGCACTTGTCCACGACGCGTGTGCTTACATGGAATGGGTTAGTAAAATGAACTGCAATGGTCCTGAAAATCACAATAGTAAGCTTGTTGAATATCTGTATCTAAAGATTGATATATTGAAAGGTATCTCATCTTTTCTCATACAATGGCAGACATGACACAGCTCTTCTGCATGGTCAAGGAAAAAACAGAGAGATACCTTTCAAACACTTGATTATGGAAAATCCCAAACTCAAGCTTGAGAGCAATCATTCTCATCCCGTCTACAACGCTCTGTTTCTGAGGAGACACTGAAACAAGGAGACGGAGAAAGGTCAACTAACTGATTGAAACATACCATAGTGAATTTATCACTTGTCACATACAGACCTGGGGATTCTCCTCTGGCAATTGTATCATCAATAGCACGAACAGGAAACCAAACAAGAGTAGTCACATCACTAGCCCAATCTGGAAGTTTTATCTTTCCATTTTCAATAGGGATCTTTTCAACCTTTCCAGCTTCGATGGAGCCGTTGGCAGAATTAGCACACTCCATATCACTTCCGTAAATTTCTATGTCAATCATCTGAGACTCCTCAATTTTCAGTTCAGCACCAGCATCGATATGCAATATGCCACCTTTTAAAGAATAGTCTATTGGCTTAACGATTAATCCAATCCATTGGAGCTCATTCATAAGCAACGCAGAGGACACAGCAGGTGTAATATCAACTAAAGCCCTTGGTTTTCTCACCTACAACAGAGAGACAAAAGCAATGAGAACATAGCTGTCTTAAACAAGAAACTATGCCCCGCTTTTGTTTTGAAAGTATAGCTAGTGTCTCTTATTGACAGTTTAGTGACATGGGACTAGGATTATATAAAACAGTTCAGGTCTTCAGCTCATTTAAGCAATTACCTTCAAAACAGGTCTTGTTGGCTTCTCAAAGCTCATAAATTCATCAGTTTCAACTGGCCCATCTTGAGAAAATCCATGCGATCTGAATGACAGCTTGCCAATCTGTCCAGTGAGAGCACCCAACACATAGGAGCCAGGCTTTTGAGGAGGAATGTCAAAAGAGATGATATTTCTACCTGGTACGAGAACATGAGAATCTGAACTTTTAATTGCCTGCACGGATGGCAACATTAAACCATTAGGTGACTGAAGAATAGATTGTGTGCGGTCATTTCTCATTTTCTCTAGAGTTTGAATATACTTTATCATAATAGTTTTGATTTATGAAATCTGTTCTGCAAGGATGAAACTGAATTTTACTTGAAAACATAGTAGCACATCCAAACCACGAATAACAGAATAAGAGATATCACAGAGAAAAAGCGTAGCAATCAGTAATGCAGTACTTGTACCTTGATACCTTCATCTGCACTAGAAGAAGCTGACAATCTTAAACTGAGAGACTCCAGTGTGATGTCATCTGGGAAGCCACTCCAAACTGCTACCGATAGTGTACCAGGATCTCCATCACATAATTCTAGTGGTGGACCAGCATTTCCAGCAAATGTAATTAGTGACGAGACATCAAGGGGCACAAGATGTTTCATTTCACTGTGAGCAAGTCGAACAACTTCTGACTGGAAAGCTTGCCGCTCTTTAGATGAAAACAAGCCACTGTCCAGAGAAAGTAACTTTACACAAGAAGCCAAATAACCAGCTTCATCATTAAGAATCTTCTGGCATTCTGCAAGATCAGGAAGAACATCTGCCAACAGCTCTTCCCAGCCTTCTGCAGAATAAAGAGCGCAAACTTTCTCATAGGATTTCACAGCTAGGTCATAATTTCCATGCTTAAAGAACAGAGCTGCAATCTCTCCATCAAGAACAACTCCATGTCTTTTCCACCATGAGCGGTGGTAATTGTCAGCTGCACCTTTAGTAAGCTCCATATATCTTTTCTGTAACACAAAAAATAATAACTGTTACAGTTCATCTTTATTAGAATTTGTCTCTAGATCAATTAGTTCAAGGAAAACACAGAAGAAGCATTATTAGGAAACTTAAAGTTCATAATGTGTATCTATTGTGATGAGCATGATACACTACCTCAAATTCTTCTAGTGATGAAAGTGATGTCATAAAATCAGGATCTGATATCGTTTGTTTCAGTGCATGCTCAGCTGCAACATGAATTTCTGACAACCTCATGGGACGACCAACTGGCAGTGAAGTCTCGGACGTTGCTGGACCTGACATTGTTCTTGTCATTAAGTTAGAAGCAGATCTGTTGGGAGGAAGTTTTGAATTTGCATCTAAACCTGAACTGCCCAGACAAAATACGCAAGTATGTAAGTAAACAGAAATTGCAATCTAAAATCTTATACTGTAAAGATAAATGCATAACAATAGGGGGAAATGATAGTCCTTACCCATCAGATGAATCATACAGCTCGGATAGATTTCCAACAGAGAGAAAAGCCCTGCGCCTATTAGCCTCACGTAGAAGCAAAGAAGGTTCTAATGGCAGAGGTTTCCTGTGAATGCTGAAGAGCTTTTCTCTTGATTTGACTTGAAGAACCATCTGCGAATGAAAAGGATCCACAGCCTTACAGTTTGCAATAAGTGTGGCGGAAATGGATTTTGTATAACAAAGAACATATTAGCAAATATGAAGCTGTATAGGACCTCACACTATAAAATTCCAGTGTTTAGCATTAAAATTATTAAATCCGCTGCATCCCATCTTTCATTAAATATAGAAATTATCAACGACAACTTTGTGTTATTGTTCAATGGTCATCACCAATCAGATCTATTATCCTATTTTCCATCAAATGTTTAGTTATATTTTTACCATTTGTGATTTGTGATGTACCAGAAGATTTCACACGTGTGGAAGAAGGCATTTTTGCTAACAGTGAGGGGGGCCACACCCTACATGCTAGAGAAGCTGTAATGGAACCGTGAAAACATGGAATACAATAGCATAGTCAGTTTCCATATTCATAGTCCATTCGGCAGCACTTTTTGTAGATTCATGTTTTTTAGCATACCAAATTACAGAGACGGACCAATTTCCAACACGTTAATGTTATCAGTTGGGAGGATATGGTCAAGTTAGAGTGTTAGACTGAACAAGAGGGAAATGTGACTTTGGTGTAAGAACTATCCATACAAAATGTAATTAGAAGCAATGAAGCAAAGCTGGAAAAAACAATACTTGCCTTCTCCTTTTCCATTATTTCTGCTGATGAATCAGGAGGAATTGAAGGCCATGTAGCTGGCTTTGGCCATGGTAGCATGCTTAAAGATGCACTGGAAGCACATTAAAAGTCTCAGTTTGAATGCAGGATGGTATTGAGTAACTAAAATGTTGCATCTGCAAGCTTCATTAGGACTTAAAAAAGGACAGGAATGCAATCTATCTATTAATTTAACTAGCCGATGGAAAAGGTGAAGTCAGTAAATAAAATAGCAGCATTGATCTTGTACCTGTTAACTGGACTCTTTTCTATCTCAACCCCATAACCAATCAAGTAAGCAAGCCTCATAAACTGCGATATTCATGAAGAGTGACGTATAAACAAACAGTGCTTTCTGTTGTATACAAATTCAGGGAACATAATCCAGAAGATAAGTAAAAGATCAAGATGGCAAACTTGAACTCTGGGGTATGAAGAAGCTAATAAACTACAATTAAAATACAATGGGACAGCATTCGCCAATTTCTATCCTGAATTTAAAAGCCACAATGGTATATAAGTAATAGTAACACGGTCATCCATTAGAACTCAGGACCAATATAATAATGGTTTAACCAATGTAATTGGAGCCAATATAAGACAGTAGTGCAAAATAATTCCTGAAAAGGATATAAGAGCATCTCCAATAGTTCCTAAAGAAACAATTGGTAAATCAATGAGTTTTCCAAGTAGCTAAAAAAGGTTGGGAGTATATTTGTTGGGTTCCTCCAATCGTTTCCAAAATCTCGCTCCTAAAAGATAGAAGGCAATTTTTGCATCAGGAATCCCGGATTCTAACCCATGTCCTTCCACCTCCAGATTGGCCGATTGATATGCGCGTGTATTTCCGCATGATTGGATCGATTTTTCCAAGTGCGAAAAGATTGGGAGTTGAGATAAGGAGTTGTTGGAGAGCGTTTTTTTTTTTTTAATCTTGCCAAAAATTAAGACTGGGAGTGGATTTTGGAAACTCTTGGTGATGCTCTAAATAAACCAGAGTGATTACCAAGAATGTAAATGATTCATTGTGAATGTGTGATTGCACGTAAAGAATCCAAGTTATAGCTTCTGTTGTGTAGATAATGATCATGGTGCTAGGCAAATACTATAATTGGCAATTCAGATTTCTTTTATTGTTTAAACAAACCGCATCAAGGTATGCTGCATGTACCAAGTGTGAATTGCAGTATTTGAGAATTTGCATGGATAAAAGTAATCTTGAAATATTAAATTGGCAGCTTAGATTTAATATTAATTTAATTGAAATACTAAACACTCTTTTTGAAGTAGAGCCATTGGTTATTGGCCCTGGAGGCCTTACATTTGATTTAGTATTACACTTCATCTACATTCTGAATTTTCTATGCCACAGCTACCAAGCTATGTTAAGTACAGGAATCTTGAAAACATTCCTTAAAGCCTGAATGACTAAAAACTAATTCCTTAAAGCCCAAAAACCAAGCTATTAAAAAGGAGGTCAAAAGCTCCCACATTAGGTGGGTCTGGGAAAGGAATTTCTAGACAGCCTTACCCTTGCTTAATTTTGCAAGGAGGCTGTTTCGAACCCAAGACCTCCACCACAAGTGGAGAGACTACCACTGCACAAGACCAGCCTTCCAGGAAAAAAAAGAACTACTAAGCAATATTTGAAGTTTTGTTAGAGTTATTGAACTACAGTGAGGAAAGCATAAAAGCAGAATTCAGAATAAAAATACACCAGACAATGGAAAGTGGCATAACATAAGTACAACAACTTGCCTTAACACGACAGAGGGAATAAAGATCACCCTGAAGACGATATAACTCTTTCTCTGAGTCAATAGCAACAGATCCATCATCATAATGCGAACTTGTAGACTTTATCAAACCCAAGCATGCAGTTATCACCCATACTTCACGGAAGCAAAATGGTAGAGCATTCTGAATGAGAAAGGGTAAGCATAATCAGAATTAAATATGCAAGCACTTCAATGACAATAGTCTTCCCAGCACATAAATAACTCATAAAGGAAGGAAACAGTAGTTACATACTTCGTGCAAGGCTAGTGTCTTGGAAAAGCCAACAACAAAAGTATATCCTCTGGCAGCAACCTCAATTGGGCGAGACAATTTAAACAATAACTGCATAAAAGGTGAAATGAAAATAAATGATAAAGGAACAAAGGTGATACATGGTTTTCAGTTGGCGTGTCAATCACCAATATGAACAATAAAGCAAACAAAGTCTAGCATAACATTGGTACTTGCAAATATCACGATATATCTGAGCATAATGACTAACCATTTGACATTAACATGAAAAGTGACAAGCTTGAAAATAGATCATTTAAAAACAGAAATCAGTTCTTTCGTATTTATTCCACTAGCTCTAAAGACTGCCCACTTGTAACTGAAAGAAAACGATACAATAGGTTGAGATGCTTGCAAACATATATTACTCCCTCCGTCCAGGAAAGAATGCAATTTGAGCATAGTACCGAGTCAAACCATTTTGAGTTTGACCAAGTATATATACACAAAAAGTATTAATATTTCTGATACCAAATAAGTGGCATTAGATTCATCATGAAATATATATTATCATAGTATACATAACAGCTAGAATTGCATCCTTTTTCTGGACGGAGGTAGTAAAATAGTAAGTAATAATGTAACAAAGCAGAAACCATTTCAGTGTAGCAAATTATCAACAAAACAGAAAGAATGCTTGCAGACACACAGATGTAAGACATTTTCCACCATATCTAGCTTGCAAGGTGCAACAACTGCATAATCAACTATGTACAAACCTTAGCCTGGCAAGCAAATATGTATTGCCTAAACTCAAATTCTCTGAATAAGTCATCCTGAACAATTTGGGTAAGTGCTTTGGCTCCTGGATTTAGCAGCGCAGCCTGGTCATCACCAGTATCTAGTCCACCAAATTCACGATGTTTCCCTGGAGAGTTCACTGCATTCATGGAAACAAGGTTATATTTATACTAAACAAGCAATAAAAGATAATCGACAAGAACTGTAAGTAATATTTATTGAACTAGAAATTCTAAGGCAGGAAAGAGACGTAGTCATTGATAATGACATTATAGTTTTCAAATGAGAAGAGTAAAAAATACTCCCTCCGTTCCAAATTATAAGTCGCATTGACTTTTTTGGTACGTCCATTTTGCTATGCATCTAGATATAATAATATGTCTAGATACATAGTAAAATGGATGAACCAAAAAAGTCAAAGCGACTTATAATTTGGAACGGAGGGAGTAGTTAATAAATAAACAGTAAACTGTCTCCAGAAAGAACAAGGAAAATGTTCACAAATAGATACACAGGTCTATGAGTTGTAAGCAATCCCAATGACTTGTAAGCACACTGGATATCAAAGTAATATAAGTGATCAGAAGGTAAGTTCAATATCTCTAGTGTTAACATAAACCTCATCCAGGTCAAATTTGTTTTTGAATGTAACAGGTCAAATTTGTCTAAGTCCCAATAGAACTCAATGGGGATTACAAATGAGGAATTTTAAGGTGCATGTAAGAAATGCGTGATCATGGCCAACTACAATAATGTGAATACATGAAGTTACTGTAAGCTCGTAAAGAAAACTTCATCACTCTTGAAATAGCCTTATACTCAAACCCTGGTAGATAGGAACCAAGGAACGAAGTATTTTTTTTATGCAAATCTACTATGAAGCTCAAAACTGAAGCAAGGTCACTGTCAGATAAAGCTAGATATAAACCTGATTCTGAATAGCATAGTTCAAGTTCATCATATTCACGGAGTGAATCTTCATGAAGATTACTCATCTCAAACATGAATGCCAAGCTTTCCTGAACATCATTAAGGAAAGGAAGTCAAATAGAGTAACAGTGCCACTGAAAAAAGTGGTTACAATTGGCAACCATCACTGTGGTTGCATTATTGTACCTTCAGAATGAAGAAGTTGCAGAAGTTCCATATTGGAGTGAACCGTTGCTCACTTAACCTCCGTATTTCCTCTTCATAAAACTGAACCCGCCTATCCAAAGTGTTTCTGATGCAGTCCACCATTTTAGAGTCAAAATCATCCCAGAATTCCTTGTCTGATCCATGGAGATCAAACTTGCAGCATCTATGTCAGAAAATGAGCAATTTTTACACTGTTACTACTCACATTGTTTGTAGTAACGTTTTACCCAAAAGTCCATAGAGAATTCAAAAGTGGAAATAAGCTCATGAAAGAAAACATAACTGCAAAATAACAGCAAACGAAAAGCTGGGTTGGAACAACTGGAAAGTTTTAACACATGCATTTTTTCCCAAACAAATACTATCGTGAAGAAGTCATAACAATTAACAAATACCTTTCTCTCTTTTTGGTGTTGAAATCAGCCTCTAGCCTAGCATATACTTTCTTTGCCATCTTAGTTGCTTGATCATTGCTAGGATGGGCCTTCGACACAAACACAATGAACCATTCTCGCTCATCGTTTTGAACAATTAATTTGAGGCGAGGCTTAAGAATAGTCTTGAATTCATCAAGATCCTGCAAATTTTTTATATAAATAAATAAATGAATGAATGGCAAAGTCATCCACATGGTCCATTTCACAAGTTATGTTGCTTGAAAACGAATCAAAAGGATTAGCATACAGTAGGATCAAGGGGGGGATGTGGGTGGCGAGTACCTCACAAGTAACAAGAACAACAGTCGCATATGGCTCCCGGAACCAGAACAAGTATTGTTCTTGTGGGAATCGACTCCGTAGTCTTGAATCAGTAGTTTGTATAAACTCAGCTGGTAGATTGTCAACAAAAACAGGGTTCCTTGCCTTGTTGTTGAGACAGGCCTTCTTCACTGGCACTCGTCGTTCAAAACTTTCCTTGATATTTAGCCACAAGTCACTAACATCTTCAACTGTTACAAAAGGCAAAACAACATGTGAGAAGGAAATTTTTGTACAAATATACAAACTTGAAACCACTTCCATTGACAGCAAAGAAATAAAAAAAAGTATATAAGTCTACTTCAATTGTTATCCAAATTTACCCCTTGAGGGTTATTAGTCCATCCATGCTAGCTACCCATGCACACAGGTTGCAGCGCAGTAAGGCCAGCGAGTGCAGGCTCTTCCATACTGTCAGGGCCTCTGTTCCCGAAGCAAAGGAGGTGATGGAACAGCATATTGCTAGTGATTTTACATGAGTACTTTCAGAGTAACATTGTAACTCGTCATGCAGGAAGAAGATTGAGCTACCAAAATGGCAAATCGAGATCTTTCACTGTTCATTCCTTAAGCAATCTGAAACTAGTGAAAGCAAAGAAAAGAAAAGCTTAACAAGTCTGAAACTATCACTATAGGCACTTAGATGCAAACCAGCAGACACTCAGCTACGCAACAATACAAAGACAAGGCACAGTAACACCTTTCCTGGACGAATCTAGGCTCGTTCGGATCCTTCCAGATCACACAGCAGCGAGATCAGGTGGACCAAGCTACCCAGATCGCGCCCCAGCAGCGACGCGTGAGTCGCGGCCAGCGCAGTTCAGATCCTTGGGGCTAGAATTAGGTTTTCGCAATTTAAAGGGGAGGCGGCAGGTTGGTACCGGCGATGACGATGCGGTCGCAGGTGGACTTGATGGTCTGGAACTGCGCGAGGTAGTTCGCCATGGCCGCCGGCCGAAGCAGCGGCGGCGGCGTAGGCGGAAAGTGATGGGCTCCGCGCCGGTACTAGTGCCCCATGCGGCCGCTACAGCTCCTGGGAGGTCGCCGGATGCGCGGGCGAGGCGCGGGGTCCCCGAGATGCGGAGGCGACGGGGAGTAGCGGACTAGCGGGGGAGTCTGCTGAAGACGAAGGCGCTAAACGGGTCGGGTACGCAGGAGTTACGGTTACGGACTGAGAATACTGACAAGATGGACCCTCCGCTTGGGTGAACTGTCATGGAGTCGGCTCATTTGAGTTTGAATAATATAAATAAAAGTGTTGTTATTCTATATGCTGAATTTCTCCCAAGTAAAAAATGAATAGAAATTATCAAAAATAAGTGAAAAGATATAAATAACAATTAATATTTAAATAACTCCTCAACGATGATTTAACATGTTTTTGTTTAAAGATATGTTTGGATGGGATTGTTTCATCATTGATTTTATGGATGAAATTGTTCCATTGTGGCCTTGTTCGGCTGACCTTGAACCCGGCTTGATTCGCTTCTTTTTTCATCCAGAACAGTATTTTTCTCTCACAAAATTTCAGCATAAACAGTGTTTTCAATCGTGAACAGTGCTCCTTTTGTGTCAGCCGAACAAGGCCTGTATGTTTAGTTGAGAGGGACGAGACCATTCTTGTTCACCGAGCAAAGCTCCGGTGTCTCCATTCAGTTGAGCACCAGACGTTATAGTGCAATGCCCACATTTTCTTCGGTGACAACTTCGGTGAGCACATCGGCATATCCGATCGCTATCCAACAGCTCAGCCAAGTGACAACCTCTCTAGAGCATCTCTCCAGTGAAAGGATCTAACAATGCCTAGAGGAGGGTGAATAGGCATATCTAAAAATTTACCGTAAATGCTAAGTTCAAATCTGTCAGTCAATGTCGGAAGTCCCGGCGTTTGGATCGGAACTCCCGATGTTGTCAAAAGTTTCGGCGTAAACGTCAGCAGTTCCGACGCCTACGTGAACTACAAAAGCAGTGCCAAATTTAACTTTGCAGATAAATAATCTTACAACCTCACTTCCTAGTGATTTGATGAAGATGTTGGGTCACTCCCTTGACGCCGTAATGTCTCCAACCCGTAGATCAAGTCTAAACCCTAAAATGGAAGTTTAGGAGACAAAGAGACAAACACATGCAAGTAATCTCTTGAAATCACAACAACAAGCACACGAGACACAAGGATTTATTCCGAGGTTCGGCAACCGCACTGAGGAGCTCCTACGTCCTCGTTGTTGAGGTGACCACCAAGGTTAGAGTCTTTTTCACCTCCTTGCCTCTCTTAAAGCGATCACAAATGTCACTTGAGCTTTCCACTAAGAAATCAAAGGGTGATACAAACTTCCCAAGGCTCTTCCACAAGATGGAAGCTCTTGGGAAACGCCTAGCCGGCTAGGGGCAAAGCCCAAGAGTAATAGACGTAAAATCAACTGGCTTGACGAAGAAATCAAGTGCTCAAGCTTACTAAAGTGATGCTCTCACTTAATCCACTCTCCTTTCACTTAAAACCCTAATGGAATCGAAGATTAGAGCAAAGGAGAAAGAACAGGGGTGCTTTAGTTGCTTGGGAGCTGTTGAGCACAAAGTTGGTTAGCTGTGAATGAGTCCATAACGGTTAGAAGTAAAGAGAGTGGTATTTATACTCCAAATGAAAATCTAACCGTTCAGATCTACGTCGGAAGTTCCGACGCAGATCTCGGGACTTCCGACGTCAATAGAAAGAACTGTTTACACGGGGTCAGAAGTTCACGCGTGCAAGTTAATGTCAAAACTCCCGGCAAACATCGGGACTTCCGACTGTCGGAAGTTTCGACGTACGTCAGGACTTCCAACGAGCGCAGTTAAAATAGCCAGTAAAGCTCCAGGTGTCGAAACTCCCGACGTACGTCGGGACTTCCGATGAGCACAGACAGCCAGACAGTCAGAACCACCGATGTCAGGACTCCCGGCTTGGGTCGGGACTTCTGACTGTTGGAAGTTCCGACTCACGTCGAGACTTTTGACATCCACAGTCACCGCGCAAGCTAAGTGACTGGGAGTCAGCACTCTCGGCAAGAGTCATGACTTCCGACTATCGGGAGTTCCGGCTTATGTCGGGACTTCCGACACCGACAGTCACAGAAAAAATAATCTACGTGCTCGTGAAGTGCTAGTGTCTCTTTTTTTATTTAATTATTATGTTTGATCACTCTATCTTCCTCAGACCAACTAAATTTGTATCCCTCTTTATAGTGCGGCGGATCATAAACTCAAAAGCAAAAATAAAACCTTTGGAGAGCGCTTTGAGTTCATCCACCTTTACAACTTCAAAAATTGAGGAATACAATTTTATCTTTATCAACTCTTTGATTCTTTTATGGGACTAATAGCTACAACGTATCTCATTAAGATCACATTAGTCCCTAATTTGGATGTCATCAATACACCAAAATCCACATAGAGGGCAAATGCACTTTCAAACTCCCCCTTTTTGGTAATTGATGACAACCAACTTAGGCTTTTATATCTCGGGAGTTCCGACGTCAATAGAAAGAACTATTCACATGGGGTCAGAAGTTCATACGTGCAAGTTAATGTCGAAACTCCTGGCAAACATCGGGACTTCCGACGGTCGAAAGTTTCGACGTACGTCAGGACTTCCAACGAGCGCAGTTAAAATAGCCAGTAAAGCTCCAGGTGTCGGAACTCCCGACGTACGTCAGGACTTCCGATGAGCACAGACAGCCAGACAGTCAGAACCACCGATGCTAGGACTCCCGGCTTGGGTCGGGACTTCCGACAGTTGGAAGTTCCGACTCACGTCGAGACTTTCGACGTCCACAGTCACCGCGCAAGCTAAGTGACTGGGAGTCAGCACTCCCGGCAAGAGTCATGACTACCGACTATTGGGAGTTTCGGCTTATGTCGGGACTTTCGACACCGACAGTCACAGAAAAAATAATCTACGTGCTCATGGAGTGCTAAAGTGTCTTTTTTTATTTAATTATTATGCTTGATCACTCTATCTTCCTCAGACCAACTAAATTTATATCCCTCTTTATAGTGCGGCGGATCCTAAACTCAAAAGCAAAAAATAAAACCTTTGGAGAGCACTTTGAGTTCATCCACCTATACAACTTCAAAAATTGAGGAATACAATTTCATCTTTATCAACTCTTTGATTCTTTCATGGGACTAATAGCTACAACGTATCTCATTAAGATCACATTAGTCCCTAATTTGGATGTCATCAATACACCAAAATTCACATAGAGGGCAAATGCACTTTCAAACTCCCCCTTTTTGGTAATTGATGACAACCAACTTAGGCTTTTATAAGAATAAAAGATTTTAAAACTTTTGAACTCCAAAATTTATGAAGAGCTCCCCCTTGATGTATGCATGAATTTGAATATTAATTAGAATCATCTATACATGATTTGCATACTTCAAGATGAAAGCTCCCCCTAAATTTTGCAATCCATGGGGTACAACAAGTGTGTGAACAAATAGATATCCGTGAAAAGAAAATACAATATGACATGTTATTTCACACAACAAATAAAAGAATACGATGGCCAAGATTTTAAAGTAGAAATTTGAAGCAACACATGTCCATCAAAATACAAGCACCATCACAAGTAGAGACAAGCACAAGTTAATAAGCTAGATAGATAATCATGACTTATCCTACAATCATTCATCATGAACATATATAGATATTTGTCCAACACAAAAGTGTCCACCACACGACAAAGTGCTTACATGCTAAGGGTTTTAAAAGTCTCCAAACAAAATAACCAACTAACTTATTACAAGATATCAAAGCCTAACACTCCCTCTTTGTCAACAAGTGCCAAAAGGGGGTAGGCCGCATGAAAAAAACTACTCATCATCGGAGTCACCATCCTCATTGTGGCTACCGTCGTCACCACCGTCATCGTCTTCATCATCATCGTCCTAGATATAATCCTCATCTTCTTCCATGGCCTTGCCCTTTCCATAAGGGCGAGAAGTGACATAATCTTCGTAGGCCGCACAAGCCTCATCATATAGAGCCAACGGATCACGGGAAGGCACAAACGGCGGCGGAGGAGAAGAGACAATCCTTGCGTGTTGTTCCAACTGATATAGTCTCTCTTGCATATCGTGCTCACGTTGAGCACTAGCACAACACTGTCCAAACATGTATGTCATTAGAAACTTAAACTTGTTGGGCTTCTTTCCAGAGGAGGATGAAGAGAGGGGCTCGGCACTAGAAGAGCGAGCAGCAATAGCAGGTGTTGAAACACCACGGCGAGAGCGAGAACCCACACCACCTTTCCCTCTAGCTTTGGCAGCATCAGCTTTCTCCCTCAGTTCTCTAGCAGCAATGATGGAGATCTTGTTGGATATCTTGAGGAGCTTTTACTGAGTGTCATAGGGGAAACGGATGTCAGATACTTGCTCAATGACATGCATAATGTATGGTGCATAGGGAAGATGCTTCACCGGATCCTCGAAAGCATCATGTATCTTGTTCCAAATGTATCTGCTGATGGAAAACTTCTAAAACTCGTCTCCAAATCGCTGAAGCACCTTCTAGAATCATCATAAAGGAAGGTGGAATCACCTACCTTAGGATACAAGATCTGTCATAGGATGTTGTTCAGAACATAATAGTAGGGCTTCAGAAACATTGTCTGTCCATCAGCTGTGTGTCCATCAAGATATATATGTTGGTACTCCTCCAAAGTGACATCCTCATACTCAGTCAATTTAGTTGCAGTGCGGTCGCTGTGACTCAAACCAAGAAGGCAAGAGAAAGTGATGAAGTCCACCTTATAATGCTTGCCTTCAGTAGTCCAATGAATAATATCAATAGCACCTGTAGGGTCTCGCTCATGATGATAGGAAGCATAAAACTGACAAATAAGCCCATTGTTCCAATGCTTCCTAAAATCTAGCAGGTAGGACAGCCCCATTAAGTGTATATCCTGAACCATCTGCTCCAGCTTGGGTTCCTTATACTTTCCAAGAGAGTATGCATCAATGCACTTCATCTGAAGGACCGGTGGCTCCCTCTTCTTCAAAAACTTCCGATATAGAATAGAATCATAAAAGTCATAATGGAAGGGGTGCTAGAAACGATACTCAAGTCATAGATCCTTCTCATCCTCAGCATAAAGATTCCTGCCCCTCTGGGACCTGATGTCCTTAACTCGACGACGATAGTCCACTAGAAGAGGAGTCCATCCACCAGCAGGATTCAGAGCCATGGCGAACTCCCGCATGATCGACGACACACCCATGAACGGAACAAGCTAAGAGATGAACCTCGGACCACGAGTCAGGGTGCAAGTTGGTGGAGCAGCAATGGTGCATCCGGCATGGTCAAGCGCTTCCTCTTCTTCATTAACAATCGGCATATCCCCAACAAAGGCCAGAGCAAGAGGAGGAGCGACAGTCGATGATCCTTGATCGACACGATGACGGGCAGCACGGGAACCACTAGCACCACCATGCTGATATGATGTCTTGGTGTGACCAGACGATCTAGGGACAGCGGCACGGTCCTGGTTCTTCTTGGAACACTTCTCCTGATGATGCGAAGGACTTCCACCGTCCATGACTGTGAAGAACACAAAGTGGAACTTAAGAAATAATACAAGGAGATGCGAATGAACATCAAGAAGTGAAGAAATAGGAATGGAGTGGTCACCCTAGGGTTGGGAGTTCTAGCCAAAGTCGGGACTTCCGATAGCCGGGAGTTCTGGCCTAGCGTCGGGAGTTCCGACGGTCGGAACCACCGATGTTTACTAGGACTTCCGGCACATAAGGTGACCATCCCATTCATGGGGCTTCAAATCACGACACTCATTCAAACAAGGAAGATAGAGGAGTAGAGAGAAAGAGAGGAAGAATGGAGTCAAAACACAAGGTACATTGGATTAGGGTTAGGGCGCCACGGTAGTACCTTGAATCAAGGAAAGAGGAGACGAAGAGAAACAAAATCGCAGTCGACGAACAAATCCACGAGTGCAATCACCTCCACCAGAGGAAACTCCACCACCGAACCAACGAAGAACACCAAGGTGAATGGGGAGGAGAGATGGCAGAAGTCCCAAGCAACCAAAAGGGAAGGGGCTGGAACTCCCAACGGTGGCAGAGCTGTCCAGAACCACGACGGGCGGGTAGGGGGCGACGTAGCGGCGGCGGCGTGAGGTGAAGCTAGGGCAGTGAGGGATGGTAGTGCGTGGAGAGGCAATGGGGGCGTCGAGGGGGAAGGAGGGAGGAAATAACCGAAGTAAAAACAATTCGGGCCGGGTATAAATGAGCCAGGCAACCGACACGAAGTGGTAAAAAAATCAGATCTATGTCGAAACTCCTAGTGTATGTTGGGACTTCCGACCGTCGGGAGTTCCAACCAATGTCGGGACTTTCGACGTAGGAAAACTGAAAAAACCCCTCAAACTTGAACTCACTACACCATGTGGGGCACAAATATGATGGACACTAACATTTTCACAAGTGACTAGATTTCATTCAACCAACATAAAGCAATAGTCACTTATGAAAATTATAAAATAGATTTTGAAAGTGGCACACAATGTTTTCTTAATTCTTTTCTCCTAACTAGATCAAACAAAATGTGTGTGCAAGGGATCAAGCCATGTTACAAGAATCAATGATATTTAGTTCACTCCTCAAAGCACAAAATCTTGACTCATCTAGAGGCTTTGTAAAGATATCGGCTAATTGTTTTTCGGTGCTCACATGGTGAATGGCGATATCTCCTTTGGCTTCGTGGTCTCTCAAAAAATGATGCCAGATGTCTATGTGCTTTGTTCGAGAGTGGTTTACAGGGTTGTTTGCCAACTTAATGACACTCTCGTTGTCACACAAAAATGGAATCTTGGTTAACTCACATCCAAAGTCCTTTAGTGTTTACTTCATCCAAAGTAGTTGGGCTCAGCAAGCGTCGGCCGCCACATACTCGGCTTTAGCGGTGGACAAGGCAACGAAATTTTGCTTCTTAGAGCTCCAAGACACCAAGGATCGACCAATAAATTGGCAAGTCCCGGTAGTACTCTTTTGGGTTACTTTGCAACTGACATAATCCGAATTGCAATAGCCAAGTAACTCAAAAGTGGAGCCCTTAGGATACCACATGCCAAGATTAGGAGTGTGCACTAAATACCAAAAAATTCTCTTAGCAACCATCAAATGACATTCTTTCAGATTAGCTTAAAATCTTGCACACATGCATACACTAAGCATAATATCGGGCCTAGATGCACAAAGGTAAAGAAGTGATCCAATCATGGAGTGATATACCTTTTGATCGACATCCTTTCCTCCTTGATCAAGATCAAGATGTCCATTGGTTGGCATGGGTGTCTTGATGGGTTTGGCCTTGTCCAAGTTAAACTTGTTCAACATGTCGTTGGTGTACTTGATTTGACTTATGAACGTGCCATCCTTGAGTTGCTTGATTTAAAATCCAAAAAATAACTTCAACTCTCCCATCATGGATATCTCGAACCTACTTGTCATAATCCTAATAAAGTCCTCACAAAAAGCCACATTAGTAATACCAAATATTATGTCATCGATATATATTTGGCAAACAAAGATATCATTATTGACTTTGTGAGTAAACAAAGTGGCATCGGCCTTTCCTATCTCAAAACCTTGTTTGAGTAGGAAATCCTTTAAGCAATCATACCAAGCTCTAGGGGCTTGTTTGAGCCCATAGAGTGCCTTGTCGAGCTTGTAGACGTGGTTTGAATACTTGGGGTCTTCAAAGCTCGGTGGTTGCTCTACATACACCAACTCGAATAGGGGGCCATTGAGAAATGCACTCTTCACATCCATTTAATATAGCTTGAAGTCATGATGGACGGCATAGACAAGTAGAATATGAATTAATTCTAGCCTAGCCACCGGTGCATAGGTCTCCCCAAAATCCAAGCCTTCAATTTGAGTGAATTCTTGAGCCACCAACCTTACCTTGTTCCTTGTTACCACGCCATGCTCATCTTGCTTGTTGCGGAAGACCCACTTGGTTCCAATCACATTTTGCTTGGGTCTTTCCACCAAGGACCATACTTCATTTCGAGTGAAGTTGTTCAACTCCTCTTCTGGATCATCAAGTGCCTATTCCACCCTATGAGGTTCCAAAGGAGAAACAAACAAGTAATATTCACAAAAATTTGCTAAACGGGAACGTGTAGTTACCCCTTATCGAATGCTCCCCAATATGTTATCAATGGGATGATCCCATTGAATGGATTGATGTACTCTAGGATGTGGCACTTGAGTTGATCTTTGGATAGAGCCATCATCATCATCATCATGATCGATTGGAGGATCATAATCATGAGCTTATGGAGGGTTGACTTCACTTCTTTCTTCATTGTTGAGTTGTGGTTGAGCTCGCTCATTGTTGACACCATCTTCATGAGAATGACCTTGTGCTTCATTTGATCTCCCATCTTGATTATTTCTTGTTGCGGAAGCTTCACCATGTTCATTGGATGAAACATGATGAATGGTTGGATCAAGATAATCATGCACAACATGGTCTTCATCTTCATCTTCAACGGGCTTTACTTCACCAATAGCAAGCTTCTTGTTTGCTTCATGTGGAGCTTCTTCATTACCTATATTCTCAACATTGACTTGCTCTTTTTGAGAGCCATCGGTTTCATCAAAAGTCACATCTACCGCGATTTCAATCAAATCGGTGGTTTTATTGAAAACACGATATCCATGTTCGTTAGTACCATAACCATGCATGAAACCTTCATCAACCTTTGGTGCAAACTTAGAGCTTTTGGATTTCTTGTTAAGTATAAAACACGTGGATCCAAACACTCTAAAGTAGTGCACCTTCGGCTTTTTACCGGTTAGAAGTTCGTAGGCGATCTTTTCTCTTTTCTTGTGAAGGTATAAGCGGTTGATGGCATGGCATGCCGTGTTGACCGCTTCCGCCCAATAGTTGGTTGGAGTCTTGTACTCATCCAACATTGCTCTTGTGGCCTCTATGAGCGTTCGGTTCTTCCTCTCCACAACACCATTTTATTGTGGAGTGTATGGAACCGAAAACTCATGCTTGATTTCTTCTTCATCAAAAAACTCTTCAATGTTGGTGTTCTTGAACTCTGTCCCGTTGTCACTTCTAACTTTCTTGATTTTGACATCAAACTCATTTTTGGCTCTTCTTGCAAACTTCTTGAAGATACCTTGAACTTCACTCTTTTCACGCAAAAAGAATACCCAAGTGAAACGAGAATAATCATCAACAATTACAAAACCATATTTGTTACCACCAATGCTTATGTAAGCGACGGGTCCAAATATGTCCATGTGAAGCAACTCCAATGGCCTTTCGGTTGTCACAACATTCTTGACGGGATGTTTAGCTCCAACTTGTTTTCCCGCTTGGCATGCACTATAAATCCTATCTTTCTCAAAAGAAACATTTGTTAGTCCAAGAATATGTTTGCCCTTTTAAAGTTTGGCCAAGTTCCTCATCCCAACATGGGCAAGTCGGTGATGTCATAACCAACCCATGCTAGATTTTGCCATTAAATAAGTCTCGGGATTTACTCTATTTGATGTGAAATAAACTAGATAGAGTTTCTCTTTTAAATAACCTATAAATGTAATAGAGGAATCCTCACTTCTATAGACTTCCACACCCTTATTCGTAAAGAGACAATTATAACACATCTCACAAAGTTGTGAAATAGACAACAAATTATATCTCAACAAATTCACAAGTAAAACATTAGAAATGAAATTATCATTTGATATAGCAATTTTACCCAAACCGAGGACTTCTCCTTTTCCATTGTCACCGAACACAATATTTCCACTTTGATCATGACTTGGTTGGAATGATGTGAACATATCCTTTTCTCCGGTCATATAATTGGTGCATCCACTATCCAACACCCAACTTGTTCCACCGGAGGAATATTCCTACAAAGACAAATTAAGCTTTTGTTTTAAGTACCTAAAAAGATTTAGGTCCTAGGGGGGTAGTCACATAAAACTTGGGCACCCAAAAACTCCTTATAATTTTCTTTCTCTTTTGGGCACCAACATACTTAACCACAATCTTGCCATCCTTGCCCCAACAACACATATAATCACTAGCATAGCACCGTGGAAGTGGTGCTTGTGGCTTTGGGACATCGGATTGCTTCGTCTTGATTGTCTTGTTACTTGTAGGTTGGATCTTTGGAATATAGACCTTGTTGTTAGCCTTGCATATAAGCTCATCAAGAGCAACGCTCTTGTTGAACTTTACACAAGGCATACATTGATCATGTTCCTTCCATTGGCTTTTCCATCATACCTATTGTAGCCAATGCCTTCCTTGATTGATGGGTGCCTTAATGACTTGTATATAGTCTTGTTAGATTGCTCTTGACACTTGCACCCATTCTTCAATATCATCTTCAACCTATGAATCTCCTTGTCTTTCTTCTCTAACTCAACAAGGTTAGTTGTATATGCATTCACATCAATTTTATAGCATCTTTTACAACCAACACTAGTGGAGACATTAGAGTCTTCGGTTGCCTTAGGAGAAGTTGAAGTGCTAGCCCAAAGAGTACTATAGTTTAACTCAAGATTTCAGTATTTTTCTTTCAAGCTTGTGAGGCTTTCTTGAGCTACACTCTTCTCATTCTTAAGGCTAGCTACTTGATCATTAACCGAGGAATGTTCCTTAGTCAATTTCCCAATTGAGTTATTGGCTAAAGACAATTCTACGGTTAACTTCTCAACCTTCATCTTTTCCTCGGCGATAGATGCTTCAAGTGCAAGGTTTTTCTCTCTCTTGAGTAATTATATCTCCTTGCATCTCTAAGCATCTATCCCTCTTCTCTAATTTCTTCATTAACGTTTTATTTTAGTGAAGGCCTTTTTACCAAATTTCTTTATCATAATTGCATCAATTTCTTCTATGTTCTCATCACAACTATCATTCTCATCACTAGATGAGACGGGTGTAGTATGTACCTTCTCTTCTTTTGCCATAAGGCAAGTTGGAGTGTAGTAGTTGTTGTCGATGAGGTTGGAGAAGAGTTTTGGTGGTGAAGATAGGTTGGGGAAGAGTTTTGGTGGTGAAGTTGAGTCGAGGAAGATCATGGTCGGTGAAAAAGAGTGGTGAATGGCGATGTTTGCGGCTTCCTTCTTCTTCTTCTTCTCATCATCACTTGACTCCCATTCTTCCCCAAGATGAGCTTCACCTCTCTTCTTGCCTTTGTTCTTCTTGTCTTCATCCTTGTCATGCTTGTGCTTCTTTTTCTCATTTGGACAATCGGTTATGAAGTGACCGGTTTGACCACATCCATAGCAAAATCTCTTTTTGAACCTTCTCTTTCCATCACCATAGGTCTTGCGGTTGCTTTTCTTCTTCATAAACTTTCTAAGATTTCTAATCACAAATGCAACCTCCGCATCGGAATCTTCTTCTCCACTTGAGGAATCATCCTTCACTTTTTCTTCTTTTCTTGACTTTAACCTTGACCTTCATGTTCTTGAGTTGCTTTAAGGGCTGCACTCTTGTTGAATCCCATTGCATTAGGATTTTGATTGTGAGCATTGATTGCATCTTCATCTAGACACTCATGATGCTTGAGTTTTGAAAGAACTTTTTGAGGGGTCATCTCATCATAACTGGGCCTTTTCATGATCATGGACACTAGCATGTTGTTTTTGGCTCTATAGGTTCTCAACATCTTTCTAGCAACCTTGTTGTCATCCCATTCGGTGCTTCTAAGAGCTCTTATGCGGTTGACCAATGCCATGAGCCTATCAAACATAGATTGTGTTATTTCATTTTGTAAGAATACAAATCTTTCTAATTCACCATAAAGCAACTCAATGTTGCATTTTCTCACACTTTTATCTCCTTCAAATGACACTTTCAAAGTATCCCAAATTTGTTTTGCACTTTCCTTTCCATTCACTTTTCTAAACTCATCCAGGGCTAGGCTTGACACAAGCAACGCTACGGTTTGTGCATTTTGATGGAGGTTGTGCACTTCTTCCGGAGTTATCTCTCTATCTTCATCGGTAGGAATCATCACATCAACATCTACAACTTCCTAAAGTCTTACGACAATGAGATGTATCTTCATCTTGTAAGACCAATCAGTGTATCTTGTTCCATCAAAGTGAGATGGCTTGCCAATGTTGACAGATGGAGTATGTAGTGTTGAACCTTTCATGAGTTATCCATAGTCAAAGCTTATGTTTGAATATATTCCCTTTCTAGGAGCATGCTCACCTGCTCCAATATCACTAGCGGCGTCTTTGTTTGCTTCATTCTTATCACTAGTATCATTCTTGCCACTTATTGCATCATCAACCTTCTTGCTCAATTCTTCCTTCATTTTGCTCATCTCATCTTGCATCTTTTTTATTTCATCTTGAAAGAGCTTGGCTTGAGCACTCGTCAACTCTTCAGCTATTTTCTTGGCCATTTCGACGCCAACGGCTTGCATCTTATCGGACTCTGACATTGTTTCTTCTCACGCGGTGAAGCACAAAGAGAAGACCTCGCTCCTAATACCAATTGAAAGGATCTAATAATGCCTAGAGGGGAGTGAATAGGCATATCTAAAAATTTACTGCAAATGCTAAGTTTAAATCTGTCAGTCAATGTTGGAAGTTCTGGCTTTTGGGTCGGAACTCCCGACGTTGTCAGAAGTTTTAACACAAATGTCAGCAATTCCGACACCTACGTGAACTACAAAAGAAGTGTCAAATTTAACTTTGTGGATAAATAATCTTACAATCTCACTTCCTAGTGATTTGGTGAAGATGTTGGGTCACTCCCTTGACGCCGTAATGCCTCCAAACTGTAGATCAAGTCCAAACCCTAAAATGGAAGTTTGGGAGACAAAGATACAAACACATACAAGTAATCTCTAGCAATCACAACAACAAGCACACGAGACACAAGGATTTATCCCGAGGTTTGGCAACCCCACTAAGGAGCTCCTACATCCTCGTTGTTGAGGTGACCACCAAGGTCGGAGTCTTTTCACCTCCTTGCCTCTCTCAAAGCGACCACAAAGGTCACTTGAGCTTTCCACTAAGAAATCGAAGGGTGATACAAACATCCCAAGGCTCTTCCACAAGATGGAAGCTCTTGGGCAACGCCTAGCCGGCTAGAGGCAAAGCCCCAAGAGTAATAGACGTAAAATCAACCGGCTTGATGAAGAAATTAAGTGCTCAAGCTTGCCAAAGTGATGCTCTCACTTAATCCACTCTCCTTTCACTCAAAACCCTAAGGGAATCGAAGATTAGAGCAAAGGGGGAATAACAAGGGTGTTTTAGTTGCTTGGGAGCTGTTGAGCACGAAGTGGGTTAGCTGTGAATGAGTCCGTAATAGTTAGAAGTGAAGAGAGTGGTATTTATACTCCAAGTGAAAATCTAACCGTTCAGATCTACGTCGGAAGTTCCGACGTAGATCTCGGGACTTCCGACGTCAACAGAAAGAACTGTTCACATGGGTCAGCAGTCCGCGCGTGCAAGTTAATGTCGGAACTCCCAGCAAACATCGAGACTTCCGACGAGCGTAGTTAAAATAGCCAGTAAAGCTCCAGGTGTCGGAACTCCCGACAAGCTTTGGGACTTCCGATGAGCACAGATAGCCAAATAGTCAGAACCACCGATGCCGGGACTTCTGGCTTGGGTCGGAACTTCCGATAGTCGAAAGTTCCGACTCACGTCGAGACTTCCGATGTCCACAGTCACCGCGCAGGCTATGTGACTAGGAGTCAGCACTCCCGGCAAGAGTCATGACTTCTGACACCGACAATCACAGAAAAAATAATCTACGTGCTTATGGAGTGCTAGAGTGTCTCTTTTAATTTAATTATTATGCTTGAGCACTCTATCTTTCTCAGACCAACTAAATTTGCATCTCTCTTTATAGTGCGGCGAATCCTAAACTCAAAAGCAAAAATAAAACCTTTGGAGAGCGCTTTGAGTTCGTCCACTTTTATAACTTCAAAAATTGAGAGATACCATTTCATCTTTATCATCTCTTTGATTCTTTCATGGGACTAATAGCTGCAACGTATCTCGTTAAGATCACATTAGTCCCGTATCTCGTTAAGATCACATTAGTCCCTAATTTGGATGTCACCAATACACCAAAACTCATATAGGGGGCAAATGCACTTTCATCCAGAGAAGCACTCTGATGGTCCTTTGGAGAGTTCCAATGAATATAAATCAATTGCACAGAAGCTCTTCTCTCCCTCTATGTAAGCATGCCAACTCCAATTTATTTTCCTGAATAAAAAAGCCTTAAGTTAGCATTTTTAGAGGATTTTGAAAAATATTTTCACTTGCATCTCACCGCATTGCTAGGTCTATAATATATGGAAGTTAATTATCATCTAGTGACACTAATGAACTATGTTAGCTTTAGAGTTCCTCTCTTAACAGTACGACTACATATTCTAACCTGGTCATGCACTCTATTGCATCTCGACCAGTGAAATAAAAACCCCTAACATATATATTTTGCCTCCAGACTTGTTTTCATCTCCTTCTCTCCATGGGTAAGCACTTTGCTTTATATGGCTTGATTTTCATCTCCATCACTATCATGTGAACTCTAGTTCAATCATAACTTAGAAAACATTAGTCCGCTAGTTGTCACTTAGTTACCAAAATCAAAACTTGAGGCTTTCAACTATTTGGTAGAGCTCTTTGAAGCTAATTCACCCTTAGAATAACTCCTTATCAACCAAACAACAAAACTACATATAGATTATGGTGGAAAGCACACAAAAATCATTTCTCTATTTACGATGGTATCTGGGAGCTAAAAACAAGTTATTCATTGTTCAATGTTCATCAATTTTACCAAAATTACTCCAAAATCAAATCTCTCCATACCATACCTCCACCAAAATCAATTGACATCACTCCACCAAAAAGTCAATAAGCTATAGCTAAGAATAAGATAGTAGAGTTTTATCAATCATACCAAAAAGGGGCATTTGACAAACCTCATTGGAGCTGATTCTCCCTAAGAATCACTCCTCTTCAGCGATAAAACTGTGCATATATTCTGGTAGAGAGCAAACAATAATCATTCTTCATCTACACTCAGAGTTAAAAAAAACCCTGTTCCTCGCTGCTCCCTATTTAATCCCCACTAAAATCACTCTAGGAAAATTCTTACCTACTCTCTACTCTTCTCCGCCGCTAAAAAAACTTGCTTCTCTTTGCTTCCTATTTAATCCTCACTAAAAACCACTCTAAATTAATTCTTATCTACTCTTGTCCGTCTAAAATTAAGGGTCTGTTTGAGGTTGTTGTATTCCACATTTTTTTATTCTGCTCCATGTTTTTCAGCTAAATAAGCGCAACTCCACAAACTCTGCTCTAAAAAAAAGATAAAGTTATGAGAGCATCCAAATGGATGATTCATAAACTTTTTTTTGTGGAACTGCTCTACGTATAGTCCCAAGCAAATTCTAAGTAGAATGACTTTCCTAGAAAATTAAGGAGCAGAGTTAAAAAAATTCGAGGCCTGAGTTCCCCACGGTAATCGAGATTGGGGTTCATTGCCATCTTTCTTGTGATGTTGCTCCCCCTCAGCTAGCCCTGGGCATTCGGTACTACCGAACCGAACCGAACCGAACCAAATCTTCGGTTCCTCGGTTCCCAGGAAAGTCGGTACCGATCGATTCTTCTAAAAAATCGGTACCGACGAAGTTCGGCTTCGGTTAGTTCGGTTCGGTTCCGAGCCGAACTAACCGAACAACTCCGACTTCCAAAAAATCAGTGACTCTGGAGGGCGCGCCGGACTCTTGGCGGGGATGCGGCGCCGCGGGAGGTCGGCCATCGCAGGGGGCGCCAGGACTCCGGGTCTCCGGGAGGTGGGAGTTCGGTTCCTCGGTAGTTTGGTTACTCGAGGGGAGAAACCGAATTAACCGAACAAATTTTGGTTCTCAATAAATTCGATTCGGTTCTCAGTAAAATTTGCCCAGGCTCTCTCTGCCTCAGCCTCTCCTGCTCTCCTGCCTCGTTGCCCGTTGCCGTCTCCGTCTCGCCCACCTACGTAGAGGAGGACGCGGCGAGATCTGCTCGCGCCCGCGCCGAGGTGAGGAAAAATTTCACCTCCCGTCCCAACTCGGCAAAAATTACAGAGACCTGCTACTCCTTCCTTTTCCCAGGCCCAGGCGCCTCTCCTTCCCAGGCGTGACAGAGACGGACTGGTGCCGCCTCTGCCGGTGCTTGGTGCTCCCAGCCGAGCGCGCCTCCTCCGGATCCTGCGAGGACGGCCCAAGCTCCCGGCGCTCCCTTTCGCATCCCTGCTGCGAGCCGCCGGGAGGAGGTCGAGCCGTCGGTCGCCGGGGAGAGTTGGAGCCGCCAGGCCCCTTGATAAGGTAGATCCGCCGGCAGAGGACCTGCTGGTGTAGCCGTCGGGCGCCGGGTACTGGGCACCGGCCGCCGGGCTCCGTTACATGGTCCAGCCGCCGGCCGTTGGGATCGGATGCATTATTTTCTAAACTTTTTATTTGTTATTACATCTGCTAGGGTTTTGTTCCGGGATGTCGTCGTCGGGGAAGATGGAGGGGCCGTCTGCCCCGGCAGTGCGTCGGGACCCCTACGAGGTGCTCAGCGTGCCCAGGGATTCCTCCGACCAGGAGATCAAGTCCGCCTACCGCAAGCTCGCACTCAAGTACGGTCTCAGTGGTCATTTTCGTTTGCTATGCTGCTTTGATTTATGTTGTAGTGGAAGAGAGGAAAACCCAGATGCTACTACTCCATTAGTTTACCATAGGGCCTGTTTGGCATAGCTCATAGAGCAGCTTCCAGGCTAAATCAAGGAAGAGCTCTGCTAAACAATATGTTAGTGAGAAGTGGGTTCTCTCTGAAGTGATTGTTGGAAATAAACTAGAATGCTAGGAACTGAAAAAAAAGAACCCTTCTCCTAATTCTCTTTCCACACAGAATCACTTTTTATTTAGAATTTATCTTAATAGAGAATCACTTTCGGCCAAAGAATCACATCCCACAGAGAATCTCGAGCCGGAGGAGCTCTATTAAACAGGCCCTACAGTATCTGGGTTAGTTGGCAGTTCGGAACAGGGAAAGTCACGTGGCATTTGTATGAAAAAAATGCATGTACTGGTTTAGTTATGCCTGTTATCATTCTAGATAGAATATACAACATGAAAAGAATTGCAAACAGAAGTGTTACTGCTCCACAGAGTGCAATAGGAATCACTGTGAATATCTTGTCTATCCGTGCTCCTAATAAACCTTAGTAATCGCTATTCACTTGCTGTTCACACCATGTTGAGAGTGTATGATAATGGCCATTGTAACTGATGCTTTTTGTTAAATGTTGGATCTATATATGTATACTCATTTACATTCCAGACAATAGCAATCATTCCATAAACTACAAAGCGTAAAAAAATTATAGGTAGCAGCAGTAAATGGACTTATATTTTCAGATCAACTTAGAAATCGATTTACCACCAAAGCCAGTCAACCAAATTGACGAAATCGTCAAGCATTTTTCTTCTGCTCTGCATCACAGTCGCTCCCACACCACTGTGCACTTTGTGACCCTTCACATGAGAGGAGAGTGGTTGTGGTGAAACTAATGGGATGGAGTGAACACATGTATCTATAACCACTTAAATCTTTTAAATGCTTGGTGTTTTGTGTACTTGATGACCCCAAATTTTTATAAGCTGTAATAGCTGAGAGAATCCAGCCTATAGCTTTTTATAAGCTGGGTGGTTGGATAGTTCGAAATGGCTATAAGCTGAGGTGTTTGGATGGGCTTCAGCTTATTTTAGCGGCTGAAATAAGCCCATCCAAACGGGCCCATAATCTGTTATGTGTACATGTGAGTAGACCTTTTTGTAGAACATTGCCCTCTCATATATGTTGTGCATACAACAACAACAACAACAACAAAGCCTTTAAGTCCCAAACAAGTTGGGGTAGACTAGAGTTGAAACCCAGCAGAAGCCATCAAGGTTCAGGCACGTGAATAGCTGTTTTCCAAGCACTCCTATCTAAGGCTAAGTCTTTGGGTATATTCCATCATTTCAAGTCTCCTTTTATTGCCTCTACCTAAGTCAACTTCGGTCTTCCTCTGCCTCTCTTCACGTTACTATCCTGGCTTAGGATTCCACTACGCACCGGTGCCTCTGGAGGTCTATGTTGGACATGTCCAAACCATCTCAACCGGTGTTGGACAAGCTTTTCTTCAATTGGTGTTACCCCTAATCTATCACATATATCATCGTTCCGAACTCAATCCCTTCTTGTATGACCGCAAATCCAACGCAACATACGCATTTCCGCGACACTTATCTGTTGAACATGTCGTCTTTTCGTAGGCCAACATTCTGCACCATACAACATAGCAGGTCTAATCGTCGTCCTATAAAACTTACCTTTTAGCTTCTGTGGTACCCTTTTGTCACATAGGACACTAGATGCTTGGCGCCACTTCATCCATCCTTCTTTGATTCTATGGCTAACATCTTCATCAATATCCCCGTCTCTCTGTAGCATTGATCCTAAATATCAAACTAGGCACTATTTGACCTTCCAAACTAATATCTTCCTCCTCCCGAGTAGTAGTGCCGAAGTCACATCTCATATACTCAGTTTTAGTTCTACTGAGTCTAAAACCTTTGGACTCCAAAGTCTTCCGCCATAACTCTAGTTTCTGATTCACTCATGTCCGGCTTTCATCAACTAGCACTACATCGTCCGCGAAAAGCATACACCAAGGGATGTCTCCTTGTATGTCCCTTGTGACCTCATCCATCACTAAGGCAAACAGATAAGGGCTCAAAGCTGATCCTTGATGTAGTCCTATCCTAATCGGGAAGTCATCCGTGTCTCCATCACTTGTTCGAACACTAGTCACAACATTGTTGTACATGTCCTTAACGAGCCTGACGTACTTCGTTGGGACTTTATGTTTGTCCAAAGCCCACCACATAACATTCCTTGGTATTTTATCATAAGCCTTCTCCAAGTCAATAAAAACCATGTGTAGGTCCTTTTTCTTCTCCCTATACCGCTCCATAACTTGTCTTATTAAGAAAATGGCCTCCATGGTTGACCTTCCGGGCACAAAACCAAATTGGTTCATAGAGACCTGCGTTATTGCTCTCAAGCGATGCTCGATAACTCTCTCCCATAGCTTCATAGTATGGCTCATCAACTTAATTCCCCGGATAATTAGTACAACTTTGAATATCCCCTTTATTCTTGTAGATTGGTACCAATATACTTCTCCACTCGTCAGGCATCTTGTTCGATCGAAAAATATGGTTGAACAGCTTGGTTAGCCATACTATAGCTATGTCCCCGAGGCATCTCCACACCTCGATTGGGATGCTTGGTTCTTGCTCGACATGTCGCTTTGCCTCGCTGAGTGAGGAAATCAATGGGAATGATCGTTTGGTGATGGGCAAGAATGTCTCGAGGCCTGTGCTGGCGAGTTTTGGTTTGCTTGCTCAGCAGAGTGATTTTAGCTCTCCTGAACCAGCAAGGCAAGCCTTGCTCATGTGGGCGAGGCGAAGAAAAACTAGCCAATGAACCAAACGTGCCCTTTAATGCTACTGTCCCTTTGTGGTGATATGATTATGCATCCAGCTATGATGTAGTTCCATGGTCTTAAAACATCAGATAATGTCATTCCATTGCATCCATCTTATTAGGGAATTATCTCTTCTATTTGCATAGTTCTTGCTATATGCTTGCACCATGTAGCGTTGATGGATCCCTACCCTATTGGCTACTGTAGATTGATCATCACAATTCTTATCTTTGTTGATAGGTACCACCCTGACAAGAATGCTAGCAACCCAGAAGCATCAGAACTCTTCAAAGAAGTTGCATATTCTTATAGCATCTTGTCAGATCCTGAGAAAAGGAGGCAGTATGATACTGCTGGTTTTGAGGTGCTGTTCTATATTCGTTGAATCTACCATACAATGCTGCACTTATTTTTTTTTCAGGACTATTTTGTTTTCTCTCTAATGCTTCTGTGGCCTTACATTTTTAGATCTGTTGGACAAAAGTTGCTAGATGCTATACCCCTTGTTTCAACTGTTATTTTAGCCCCAAATGTGTCAACAAAATTGAGATTTACTTAGTCAGCATTGTTTTAGATAGACCCCAGCATCCTTGGGTACCCAAACTCTTCAAGCATGTTTTGTTAGCAGAAAGATCTATCAATAAGAATATATACACCTATAGATGTACGGATTGCATCTACTGTTACACTGTTCACCATGTCGTGTAGTCATTTACTTTCCGCTTTCCTTTTTTCTTTTGCTCAGCCCTACGTCTTATATTTCCCCCTTTTTTTCTCAGCTTCAAAGGCCCTACGTCTTCTATTTCCCTTTTCTTTTCTCAGCTTCAAAGGCGAATGCCCATGTTGTCAAAAAAAAAAGGGAGGATGCCCACCTACTGCCACACTGTTCACAGCCTTCTATTTTACCTACTACCGCACTGTTTGATGGATAAGTCTCATGTGTGGCTGGTCTTTGTGGGGCTGTGCTGCTCACATGGTCCTTGTGGCTGTTTTCTGTTTTTAGGACATCATCTTAGACTAGAGGACAGTATCTTAGCTAGGACAGCATATTAGCATCTTAGACTAGCATCTTAGACTAGCATCTTGGCATATGCTTGGCTGGCTAGCAGCCTATAAATATGTAACCCCAACCCCTCAGGTTGGTATGGCATTTGTGTGAGTTTGTGTGAGAAATAGACAAGAAATTGTCTCAACTCCTAGTGTCATCCTTTCTCGATGAGAGTAAGAATTCTCCTACTACCAAGAGTAAGAATTCAGCGACTAACAACTGGTATCAGAGTCGTATTATCCTGTAGCCTGAGCATCTCTTGCTCATCTTCTCTCCCAGCCCCACAACAGCCCCAGCTGTTGGCAGCAGCAGCTCCTCCGGCCGCTCCTGTTCACTCCTCTCCCAGCTCGTCTGAAGCAGCCCTCTCCCCACGCAGCAGCCCCCCGGTAGCGCGTCATGTCCGCAGGGCAGTCTCAGCGCTCGGTCGCCTCGAGCACGCGGCGTCGGCAGGAGGCCGAACTTGTCGCGGCAGAGGAACGCGAGCGAGCGGCGGCAAGGGCGTCGAGGCTGGCAGCGGCGGAGCTGGCAGCAGCCAGAGCGGAGGCGGAAGCAGCGGCGGCGGCGGATGCAGCGCGTGCGGTGGCAGTGGAGGTCGAGTTTCTGCGCGGCAGCGTCAGCAGCTCCGTTTGTGCTGACGACAGTGCCGACGCGGACCTCGAGCTGCTAGAGAGAGAGGTAACGCGAGCGCGGGCGGCGCAGTGGGCAGCCGCGCACGCCCACGAGCGTGGCGGCAGCCCAAACAGGCGCGGACGCACTGGCGGCGTTCCTGGTGGAGGCGCGCACGGCGGTGGCGCTCCTGGGGCAGCCGCGCACGTCCACGAGCGTGGCGGCAGCCTAGACAGGCGCGGACGCGCTGGCGGCGCTCCTTGTGGAGGCGCGCACGACGGTGGCGCTCCTGGGGCAGCTGTGCACGTCCACGAGCGTGGCGGCAGCCCAGACAGGCGCGGACGCGCTGGCGGCGCTCCTGGAGGAGGCGGGCACGGCGGCGGTGCTCCTGGAGGAGGCGCGCACGGCAACGGTGGCGGACGGGTCGATGGAGAGCGCGGACCTTCACAGGCAGCTGTGGCTCTCTCTCCCTCGGATCGGTACCAGTGGTTACCACGGTCTCCAGGCTGTTGTCAGGGACGTCGGCCCCGGCGGTGGGTGGCCTACCCTCACCAAGACCAACTACGTCGAGTGGGCTACGGTGATGAGGGTAAAGCTCCAGGTGCGGCACATGTGGGAGGCAGTCCGGTATAGGCGACGTCGACTACGACCTAGGATCGACGGGCGCTGGATGCCTCTCATCGCTGTCAGTCCCGCCCGAGATGCAGTTCTCAGCTTACCAACAAGCGGACTGCCAAGGAGGCTTGGGACGCCATCGCTGCGGCACGCATCGGCAGCGACCGCGCCCGCAAGTCCACACTGCAGGCACTTCGCAAGGAGTGGGAGAACCTGGCCTTCAAGCCAGGTGAGGACGTTGATGACTTTGCTCTCCGTCTCAACACTCTGTTGCAGAAGATGGTGCAGTTCGGCGATGACACCTACTGCGAGGAGAGAGCTGTCGAAAAGCTCTTCGCTGCGTCCCCGAGAAGTACAAGCAGATGGCTCGCTCGATCGAGTCTCCTGCTGGATCTCTCCACAATGTCGATCGAGGAGGCGATAGGTCGCCTCAAGGTCGTCGACAGCGATGAGCCACAGGCTCCTCTCGGGGCCCATCACCACTGGCGGGAAGCTCCTTCTCACTCGGGAGCAGTGGCTTGCCAGCCAAGGTGACCGGAAGGAAGGGGGAGCCTTCTTCCGCGACAGGCGGCCGCAAGCGTGGCAAGCCGCGCAGGGCGCGTAGAGACGCCCAGGCCGGGGCGCGAGGACGTGCCGAGGGTGATGCCCGCGGAGGCGCCCAGGGCGGCGCCGCCGGCAGGCACAAGCCGGCACGAGACGACACCTGCCGCAACTGCGGCCAGCTTGGCCATTGGGCCAAGGACTGTCGACAGCCACGACGCGGCTAGGCCCACGTCGCACAGGCTGAGGAGGAGGAGCCGGCTCTGTTCATGGCACATGCCAGCATCGAGCTACCTCCAGCGGCACCGGCCGCAGCGGCTCTCCTCCACCTTGACGAGCCAAAAGCACACGCCCTCCTCGGCGACAGCTCCGGCAACGACAAGACTGACAGGGTGGTGTCCTCGACACCTGGCGCCACCCATCACATGACCGGTCGACGGGAGTTCTTCATCGAGCTTGACTCTAGCGTCCGAGGCTCCGTCAAGTTTGGGGATGCCTCCGGCGTGGAGATCAAGGGCGTCGGCTCCAGTCATCTTAACCACCGTGTCTGGTGAGCACAGGCTGCTCACCGGAGTCTACTACATCCCCGCGTTGAGGAAACTCCATCATCAGCTTGGGACAGCTGGATGAGAACGGTTCGCGCGTGGTGGTTGAGGATGGAGTCATGAGGATTTGGGATCGCCGTCGTCGCCTTCTCGCCAAGGTATCCAGAAGCGCAAATCGACTCTACGTCCTTAACGTGCAGGTGGCACAACCCCTCTGTCTCGCTGCTCGTCGGGACGACGAGGCGTGGCAGTGGCACGAGCGTTTCGGGCACCTTCACTTCGAGGCCCTGAAGCGGCTCAGTGCCACTGGAGATGGTGCGAGGCCTGCCGTGCCTCGACCATGTGGAGCAGCTCTGCGACGTCTGCGTGTTGACGAAGCAGAGGCGACTCCCCTTTTCCCAGCGGGCGAGCTTTCGAGCCAAGGAGAGGCTCGAGCTCGTGCACGGGGACTTGTGTGGCCCTGGTGACACCGGCCACACCGGGAGGACGACGCTACTTCCTGCTGCTCGTCGACGACCTCTCCCGCTACATGTGGGTGATGGTCCTCGACAGCAAGGGAGAGGCTGCGGACGCCATCAGGCGCGCGCAGGCTGCTGCGGAGGCGGAGTGCGGCCGCAAGCTGCGCGTGCTGCGCACCGACAACGGCGGCGAATTCACGGCGGCTGAATTCGCGTCGTACTGCGCTGATGAGGGCATTCAGCGCCACTACTCCGCGCCGTACAGCCCGCAGCAGAACGGCGTCGTCGAGCGGACGCAACCAGACGGTTGTGGGGATGGCTCGGGCCCTTCTCAAGCAGAGGGGGATGCCGGCTGTCTTCTGGGGAGAGGCGGTGGTGTCGGCCGTCTACATCCTCAACCGCTCGCCTACCAAGGCGCTCGACGGCAGGACGCCGTACGAGGCTTGGCATGGGCGCAAGCCGGCGGTCTCCCACTTGCGGGTCTTCGGCTGCCTCGCGTTCGCCAAGGAGCTTGGCCACATCAGCAAGCTCGACTGACAGGAGCACTCCGGGAGTGTTCATCGGCTACGCGGAGGGCTCGAAGGCCTACCGCATCCTCGACCCGAAGACACAGCGTGTGCGCACGGCGCGCGACGTTGTGTTCGACGAAGGGCGAGGATGGGCGTGGGACAAGGCGGTGGACGACGGCTCGGCTCCGACGTACGACGACTTCACTGTCGAGTACGTCCACTTCAGAGGGAGCTGGGGGAGTAGGCAGCTCTTCTTCGGCGAGCGCGTCTACCCCAGTCCCGAGCCTCCACCGACCCCGGCGCCTGCTACTCCAACAGCACCACGCTCTCCAGCCAGGACCTCGGCTTGCGATGAGTCCTTCGCCGGCTCCACCACAGCCGGCAATCGCCACGCACTCCAGCACCTGACAGGCACCTTTCCGGGCACAGTCTACTCCAACACCAGTTCGTGTCGAGCACAGCCCTGGTTGAGCTCGCTACTCCGCTCTCTCACGACGAGGAGCGCATCGACGCGTACCACGACTGGCGAGCCGTTGCTGGTACCGTACGATGGAGAACCTTCTCGGCGACCAGCCGGTGCCGGGACCGGTGCCTCACGACCTGGAGGCGCAGTTGCACCTTGCGTGTGACGACGGCGAGCCTCGGTCGTTTGCAGAGGCCGAGAGACACGCGGCATGGCGCGCCGCGATGCAGTTGGAGATGGATGCGGTTGAGAACAACCGCACCTGGGAGCTTGCTGACCTTCCTCGTGGTCACCGCGCGATCACCCTTAAGTGGGTGTACAAGCTGAAGAGGGATGAAGCCGGCGCCATCGTCAAGCACAAGGCTCGCTTGGTGGCACGAGGTTTCGTGCAGCAGGAGGGGGTCGACTTCGACGACGCCTTTGCTCCCGTGGCACGGATGGAGTCCGTGCGACTCCTCCTTGCGCTAGCTGCCCAGGAGGGCTGGCGTGTTCATCACATGGACGTCAAGTCGGCGTTCCTTAACGGCGACTTGAAGGAGGAGGTCTACGTGCACCAGCCGCCGGGATTTGCGATCCCCGGCAAGGAGGGCAAGGTGCTCCGCCTGCGCTAAGGCCCTCTATGGCTTGCGGCAGGCACCGAGGGCGTGGAATGCCAAGCTGGATTCCACGCTAAAGGGGATGGGCTTCGAGCAAAGCCCTGCACGAGGCGGCCATCTACCGACGGGGCAATGGAGGAAATGCCCTGCTGGTGGGTGTCTACGTCGACGACTTGGTGATCACCGGCACCAAGGATGCGGAGGTGGCGGCATTCAAGGAAGAGATGAAGGCCACCTTCCAGATGAGTGACCTGGGGCCTCTCTCCTTCTACCTGGGAATCGAGGTGCACCAGGGTGACTCCGGGATCACGCTTCGACAGACCGCCTACGCCAAGCGCCTCGTTGAGCTAGCTGGGCTCACCGACTGCAACCCAGCTCTCACTCCGATGGAAGAGAGGCTGAAGCTGAGCCGCGACAGCACGACGGAGGAGGTGGACGCTATGCAGTACCGGCGTCTTGTGGGGAGCCTTCGCTACCTCGCCCACACACGGCCGGACTTGGCATTCTCCGTCGGCTACGTTAGTCGGTTCATGCAGCGACTGACGACGGATCACCAGCAGGCTGTGAAGAGGATCATCCGCTACGTTGCGGGGACTCTCGACCACGGCCTCTACTACCCTAGGTGCCCTGGGGCGGCACACTTCGTCGGGTATAGCGACAGCGACCACGCCGACGACATCGACACCAGCAAGAGCACGAGCGGGATCCTCTTCTTCCTCGGCAAGTGCCTCGTGAGCTGGCAGTCGGTCAAGCAGCAGGTGGTGGCCCTGTCCAGCTACGAGGCCGAGTACATAGCGGCCTCCACCGCTTCGACTCAGGCGCTCTGGCTCGCTCGACTGCTCGGTGATCTCCTCGGCAGAGACACTAGAGCGGTGGAGCTCAGGGTGGACAGCAAGTCCGCTCTAGCCCTGGCAAAGAACCCCGTGTTCCATGAACGCAACAAGCACATCGGGGTGAGGTACCACTTCATCCGAGGCTGTTTGGAGGAAGGGAGCATCAAGGCGAGCTACATCAACACCAAGGACCAGCTTGCGAACCTGCTCACCAAGCCCCTTGGGAGGATCAAGTTCCTTGAGCTCTGCTCCAGGACTGGGATGGTTCAACTTTCCCACAAGACGACGCACAAGACTTAAGGGGAGAATGATGGATAAGTCTCTGTGGTCTTTGTGGGGCTGCAGCAGTCTTTGTGGGGCTACAACAGCATGGTGGTCTTGCTGCCCAGCATTCTTGACTGGAGGACAGTAGGGACTGGAGGACAGCAGCATCTTGACTGGACAGCATCTTAAGACAGCATTAGAGACTAGAGGACAGCATATTAGCATATTAGACTAGCATCTTAGACTAGCATCTTGGTTGGCTAGCAGCCTATAAATATGTAACCCCAACCCCTCAGGTTGGTATGGCATTTGTGTGAGTTTGTGTGAGAAATAGACAAGAAAATTGCCCCAACTCCTAGTGTCATCCTCTCTCGATGAGAGTAAGAATTCTCCTACTACCAAGAGTGAGAATTCAGCGACTAACACTGTTCACATCCATCCATTTTTTTTCTTCTCCTTATTCTTTCCTCATCTGTGTTCCACATTAATTCTCAACACAGTTTACCACCCACTGATGTAGAAACACACGTTCTTAAATTAGATAACAGTGCGAAGAGATATTTTACATTGTACAACAATTAAGCCCTACATTTTCCTATGCAACTTATACTTAAACGTAAGAGAAACCATCACACAGAGAAACGTGGGGTAACTTGCTATGGTGAAGCGTTGCACAATAATCCCCACCGATAATCATGTCACTGGCTACTGTAGCAAACACCTACTTTTAGCTCTTCTTTACCTATCAGGTGAAAAGCATTGCACAATAATCCCCACTGATAATCAGTCTCAGTGGCTACTGTAGCAACACCTTTTTTGCCTCTTGCTTACCTATCAGGTGAACAATAAGCATGTTCGACACTTAGATTAGTTACGAACAGATCTTCTACATGGTACAACAGTTAAACATTACATTTTCCTATGCCATTTACACTTAAAATTTAGAGAGAAACCACCCCGCACCTAACGCGGGATAGCTCGCTACATTTCAGCGTGCGACAATAATCCCGCATCGGTGATCGAGAACAGATAACAATAATTGTTCACAACCAATAGATGTCCCCTAAAACTGTACCTCATTTATTTCACATTTATGCTACTTCTCATGTTCTTCACTTTAAGTGTATACAACTACAATTGACGTCCCGCGGCAACTGCGCGGGGACCCGACTAGTTTTGTATAACATTATGAATTTCTTGGGTCCATCAATGATTCTTTGTGTAAATTAATTACTTTTTTTTGTCTTTTTATGTGATGAAATGTTTTTTTTCCTCGAACGTATGTGATGAAATGTTACACAGGGAGATGCAAATATTATCTATGTAGTTGTAATTACTAGGTTGATAATGGGAAATGTTAGCACCAGTTCATGGCAGTTGAAAATTGTCTCTAATAAATCCACCTTTCATTGGATTTATAAAATTCTACATTTCACTTGAGGCTTAGGAATAGTGTAAGTCGGAAGTAAAGCCTAGCCGACATCAGTCACCAGTTGTCATATGTGTATCTGTTTGTGGGCAAGTCTGGTAAAGAAAGCCCTGCTTCTGCTTCTATTTTCTACTCTTGTAGATCTCATCAAGGTGAAGATAAGCGAGGGAAAATTGAGCAACAAAAGAGTGCCAGAGGTGCCCATTGTGTGCCATTTGTTAGATGGATAGGAGATGGAAACATGGTGACAGTTGAGAAATATGAAAGTAAGGCTGAAGATCAATGGAGAGTGGAGGGAGGAGGGTAAATACTAAATAGGTAGTGGTTGGACCATGGGCTTGAATTTCACATGCCTTGTCTTAAATAAAACTTTGTAATATATTCTTATTTAGTTGTCTAGTACTCTAGTCATTGATTGAGAAGCATCTTGCCGTGCCAGAGCCTCAATGGCAACCTTGTGTAGCACAACAATGATAAATTGGTACTGAGGCTACTTGTTTTTACCTGACCAAATCTCATTTCGGGATAAATTATGCCTGGTAATGATTGTAACCAGTTGTTTGGAGACTAATTTTTTTTCTCAAACTAGACCATCAGGGAAGCATAAGTTAATTATGGCATTCCACAATTACATGATTGCTGTGTTTCCATTATTTAGCATTGGGATAAATCTCATTGAAATTGAGATTAAGTTTTGAGAGACCCTCGTTGCATTTCCTGTGTCAGGCATTAGAAAATGAAGGAATGGATATGGAAATTGATTTGTCCAATCTTGGAACTGTAAACACAATGTTTGCAGCACTCTTTAGGTAATTGTGGAATCAGTTAGAATTATTATTTCTAGAAGTAACCAAAGGTCCACAGTTTCACTTTACTAATAAATTTAACTACTTATAGCAAGCTTGGTGTTCCCATCAAGACCACAATATCTCCTACTGTGCTGGAAGAGGCTATGAATGGCACAGTTACAGTGAGACCACTCCCTGTTGGAACATCAGCTACGGGAAAGGTTCTGATACTACCTGTTCTTGTGAGAAACATCTACAATGTGGTCGTTATCTTATACCTTTTTTATTTGTAGGTTGACAAGCAATGTGCTCATTTTTTTGGCGTAACAATAAGTGAAGAACAAGCTCATTCTGGAATAGTCGTCAGAGTGACTTCACCTGCTCAAAGTAAATTTAAGGTACGAGGTTGATTTTTTCATCATAAAAAGCCTTGCTGTTTTCTTTTGTTCCTTCTTCATTTTCTTATTTGTTTAATGCACAGCTTCTTTACTTCGAGCAAGAAGTTAATGGAGGTTATGGACTTGCTTTGCAGGTAATTTCTAATTGTGCTACTGTATTGTTGATATGCCTTGTTAGACTGGTATATTATTTTTCAATAGGATGGCATCCACTATAGATTATATCGTTTAATCCCCATTTTGTGGATCTGTGTATTTTAACTGAATGTATGTTCTAATAACAAAGAGATCGATAACTCTAGAGTTTACTGTAGTGAAAGAAATCTTGAATATAGGTTTTTAGAGAACGTGCAGCCTCTATCATCATTATCATTATACCAATGTAATTTTGATACATTTAGACTGCATTCAAGGAAAGAAGTGCTACACAACCTGCCATTTTCAAGCCAGCTAAGCTAATAGCCTAATACCATGTCATTAAAATAAAATTACTACCACCCATATCGTTTGCTTTCCTCTAGATGTGTTAATGTACTATGCCAACTTTCTAAACACATTTCAGGTGTAATGTTATGATTTCTGTTTTACATTTCAAGACAGATGTGATCCTTGATCCAATTGGCATAGGAATTTAACTTAAGAACAAAATTCAATATTTTCTCAAATGAACGACACTGATTTAGGCACTGATTACTCGTCTTATATGTCTTCATTGTTCATAGATGTGACATGGATTACTTGTTTCCGCTTTTGTTTTAGGGCTTTGGGATATTTTCTCTATCTTTTTCTTCGTTTCATTTACATTTCTTGTCTGCTGGGTGTTGTGTGAAAAATGTGATGAAAAAAATTACTTATTTGGTGAGGTAGATGAAAGATGCTTTTGAACTTCTGGGATTCAATATACATTGCACATTGTTCTACAGGAACTGAGAATATAACACTATGCAGCACTAAGGAATTTTGTTTTCTAGTGCTGCTACTAATTTTGCATTGATATTTCTAAGATCATGGTTTTATAGTACAATTGGATAATGGTATAGCTGTTATTTGATCAATTATTCTCCAGTTCTCTATTTTGTGTATGTTTATTGGTACAATTTCGGATAAGAATTTAAAGAAGACTTCCATTCAGAGTTCTAGTTTAATGTCATCTTTAGCTTTCCCTTTGACCTTCAGGAAGATAGTCAAAAGACTGGCAAGGTGACATCTGCAGGCATGTATTTCTTGCATTTCCAGGTGTACCGTATGGACTCAACAGTGAATGCGGTATGTAATTCTTTGTGTGCTGTTAGTTATTCTGTGTATCATAACTGATTTTTAGATTTTTTTTTCTCTTACAACTACAGTTGGCAATGGCCAAAGATCCTGAAGCTGCCTTCTTTAAAAGGTTGGAAGGCCTCCAACCCTGCGAAGTGTCAGCTCTCAAACCTGGAACCCATATATTTGCTGTCTATGGTGTGCATTCTTGCCGTCTGCCCATGTCTAACTCTCTATCTGTATTGGAGGCATTTCTTTGCCCTGAGCCATCCTAATTGATTTGTGCAGGTGACAATTTTTTCAAGCCAGCTAGCTATATAATTGAAGCGATGTGCGCAAAGAGTTATGAAGACACAACAGAGAGGCTGAAGGAAATAGAATCTAAAATTCTAGCAAAGCGAAATGATCTGCGTCAATTTGAAACCGAGTACAGAAAAGTCGGTCACTAAATTTTCATTTTGTGATTAATCATATGTGTTTAGGTGTGCTTCTGCATTTGAAGAAAGAATTGACTTATTAATATGGCTTTCAGGCTTTGGCACGGTTTCAAGAAGTCACCAACAGATATACACAAGAGAGAGAAGCGGTATGCATATATGCCCCTCACCCTGTCAAGATATGTTCTATGGCAAAATAATATGTACCTGCTGCCCTAAAAAAATCCAGTGTAATTGAGGGTCACCCTAGTGCCAGATGCCCAGACTGCATTAGATATTTAGTTATATAATGGTACATATAGTTAGTGCCTATGTCATTGATGGTGGTTTGTGGGTCCAAACAATAAAACTAGAGGTAAGTCGCACTAAAACATAGATAGGCTGCTATAACTGTTAGGGAAGAATGACCTTACAACCAGTTCCACTCAGTCTAGGTTACAAGTATACATTAACATTAACAAGAGTACAATATAGGCCTACATGAGCCACAAAATAAGAGAGAAGAGTATTATACATCAACATTAACAAGAGTTCAGATAGGCATAATTCAAGTGCTTTTACAGCTCAAATTTTGCTTTAAGTGTTTAGCAAACGTTTCACCTCCTTAAGGCATAAAAGCTAGTGCATGGAAACATGGAAATAATATCACCTTGTCCTTGCTGTTACTTTTTGCGGATAGTGTTGGCTATTTGTATTAACTGGTTGAAGTTTGTGTAAAGATGATCCTTGTAGGTATATGCTACTTCACCTAAAGTGCTGAACATTTAATACGAGCAAATAAATTTTCGAATATGAGTAATTATTGGGTGTTAACTTGTTAATCTGTTTAATAGTCATGAACTCGTATTAATTTTGTAATACCTTGAATATGGGGGGTATACCTTGACAAGAAGGTTGTCTGTCTGACATTTGATATAAGCGTTTGTCAGAACATTCTCTTAAGACTATTGACAAATTATGCCCTTTCTGGATTTGATACTGAACAAATGTTTATATGTGTTGCTAAAGAGTTACAATATCTGCAGGTTGATGATATGCTGAGAGAGAGGGACAATATCCATTGCTCGTTCACAACTGAGCGAACTTTGGTAAACCCTGTTGGTGCCGGTAGTAGCAGTAGTAGGTATACCGTCGAGCAGAGCATTCCCGAGAGCCCTGAGAATGGTAGCGTAGATGGCACAGACAAATCTGGCAAAAAGAAGTGGTTTAATCTAAACCTTAATAGGTCCGACAAGAAAGCCTGATGAATCTTTCGCCAGAAGCGTTATGTGTTTTCACTTTGTTGTACATTTTGGAAACCCTATTGTATTCATGCCTTATGAGCTTTTTAGTTCCCAGTTCTCTGGGAGTTTTGTAGCATATAGGAGTTTTGGGTACAGCATTTTATTGTCATGTATTATCCTAAGTGACTCCTCATTACCCCCATGCCTCAGGCAAAGTTGCGTCGACATCCGAATTTGTGCAATCGCCTACCAAGTTATTCTATCATTGTTATAATTTCTTCTATCATTTTTAATGGTGTTTGGCCCTTCTATTTTTTTTTTGCCGAAGACTACTACACTGTTTTTTTAACTAAAATAATAAAGCTTGACTGGAAAGCTGCCACTGCATTTGCTGTGGGCACTGAACTTGTTCCCAGTTCCCATTGGCTGGTGCAGTTCGTGTGGTTCTCTGCGCCGTACTCCCTCTCTCTCAAAATAAAGTCTCTATCTTACATCTTGAGAAGTTAACCAATTTTAACTCTGCCTAGATCTATAAAAAATAGTATCAGTATTTGTATCTTGAAATAGGTTTCTTATAAAAATACAAGACATGATTAATCTAACTGATGCTTATCTTGTATCATGAATATTGGCATTTTCTTTGGTATATATTTGGTCAAAGTTGAAATCATTTAACTTCTCAGGGTTGCTGAGCGAAGACTTATTTTAGGACGGAGGGAGTATTCAACTTGTTCTATTGCTTTGTTCCATGTATAATACCCTTTAACCTGCTCGCTCACCTTCTCTTAGTCTATCTTCCCTCTCCCTTGCCATAATTTGGGCTTTGATGACGCTCATGATGTCATCATGTATTGTTCAACCGACCTCTCCCATTGCCCTGTCCCATTTTGTCTTGGACCGCCACCATCATCAGTCTGTCGGCCTCCACAAATGTCCCCCTTCTAAGCTGATAGCCATATAACACCCTCCGAGGCCCTGAACCCTAACACCGATGAGGTCTTCATGTGTGAGCTCGTCGTCTCTGCCTCTTTGGCTACAATGAGCTTTTTTTTGTCTTCCTAGTGCGTGCATGCCCAAGTGTCTCTGCTAGCGTGTTTGGAAAGAAGCATTTACCTAGAAAAAAACTTATTCCATTATTGTAGTTGTCGTTGTTACGGGCCCTAGATACCCTTACCGTAAGAGAAACTATCCACAACTGGGACACGCTGGGCCGAGCATGCTACATAAGAGGCTCAAATCGGACGAATATCTCGTCTACTCAACAGGAAGGCGTAGACTAGATATACTTAGAAGTTAATCAATCTATAAGAGGGTGCATGATTTGTGGAATAAAGTAGTCAATCATCAATCTCACTATTTAGCTTTTGTTTGGTTTGCGGAACTGGAATGAGTTGATCCATCGCCACCACACTTCTCACAAAGTTAATAATCAGTAGTAGTATGAGTAGTGAAGTCATTATTGAAGAATGAACTCATGATGCATCACTCCATATAGAATGTGTTGATTTCCCAAACCGAACACTCCATGAAAATCCACTCGGATCCTGGCTCCTATTCTTAGTAATAACTAGAAAATAGTTGGATATGATCAGAATTCCTCGATATAAATTCTACCCCTGTACTATATAAGGAAGGGCATTGTCCTCTATATCAGTATCTCTGTCTCTTAGCAATCAGCCCCATCGACACTCCTATAAACCGAGCACATAGTATACAGGAGAATTATTCTTCACTAGACATATGGTATCCCATACCTAAATCGATATAATTCTGTATCATGTGTGCTATCCCTCTGATTTCCTATCTCCTTGATTTTTTTTGCGACGAAAGAAGAATTATATTAGATAATAGTTGGGTACATCAACACGTTACAAGCACCCTGGATTACATAAATATACAGAAACTGATTTTCATCTAAATTATACTCATACTGTGAATAGCTCCAGATCTCAAAACCAAACCTGTACCACACTTTGCAGTATGGATGACGACACAGGCAAACACTCGGCAAAAGGCATGTGTCGGGTTCATAAACTCGGGGTCCCCAATGGACCCGCTTCCCTACAAAACTTGGCCCAGCAGGCGGCGCAGCGACAGCACGCGCCTAGGCCAACCCAATACACAATGACAGGCCAAGACCACGATCCGGTCCCCGACCGACACCTCTAGCCAGGAGATCTGGTCAGAGCCCCGACCGGAAGGCCTGGCCATGGTGGGACCGCAGTCCAACTTCGACCCTGTTTCTCCACCGAGGATACATTGGACCTCTGCTCGCTGCTCTTTCCTGACCGACATGGTAGAGGACGACTGGGAATAACCGACCGGGGACGCCTGCTCGGTGTGGGCCCAAGGAGCAGGCGAAGCAGATAAGGTACGACGCTCAAGTCAACCTCAATACCGAGGACCGTACCCTGCCATGCCCTGCGCACCTGCAGGACGGTGCCATCAGGCCATGTCAGACGAACACTGTACAGCCTACCAGACGTGTCAGAGCATAAACAATATTGTGGGCGCCATCGTTTGGCGTACCAGGTGAACACTGTACAGCCTGCTAGATGCGTCAAAGCATAAACAATATTGTGGGTGTCATCGTTTGCCGTACCAGGCAAACACTGTGCAGCCTGCCAGATATAACAGAGCATGAATAGTAAGGTAGGCGATGGCGGTGTAAACAGTATGGTGGCGGCCATCCCGTACCTGATGGCGTGGGCAACAAGACTAGGTAGTGCCCGTATACTATCTCTCTCTCTCTCTCTTTCTTTGACTTGTAAGGCCATCTCCTTCAACTATAAAAGAGGATACACTCTCTCCTAAAAGACGACGACCCAAGGACTCGACGACCTGAGGACTCAAGGACTCGACGACTCGATAGCTACATAGTCTACACGCTCTCAACAGCTGATAAGCTCGAACACAGAGAGCATACGCTCCAATACTTAGCATACGTTTGAGCCCCCGTCACTCTCTTCCACTCGAACTAGAGTCTGATCGGGCCTTTTACACCCCCACTTTATTCCTCACTCGTTTGTAACCCTACAGCCAACTTCGAACACCTAGGCTCAGGAATAAAGTCACCAACCGACCTCAACTGGACGTAAGGACCGTTGCTTGAACCAGCATAAATCCTATGTCATTGAGTGCTAGGCCACATCCGATCACAACGCACGACAAAACTATAAATATTTACTTGTTGGCTACATTTCGCACCGACAGTTGGCGCCATCCGTGGGGAGGACGCTGTAAGGGACCGTGATGCTTAAGAGGGGGGTGATTTAGGCAACTTAAAACTCTAACTCTAAACTATGAACTCTTTTTCTATCCTTAACAAAAACCTATGCAAAATATAAACTATCTAAATATGCAACTACGGTTTTGCTAGTGTGTTGCTATCTCTACCGTAAAAAGGAGTTATGCAACCTAGGTTCCAAACCTATCAACTAGTCTATCACTAAGCTAGGAAAGTAAAGAACAAACCAAGATTGCAATGTAAAAGCGGAAGCTAAAGAGTAAGGTAGAGATATGTAAACTCCCGTCGACAACTCCGGTATTTTTACCGAGGTATCGAGAAGCACGCAAGCTCCCCCTAGTGCTTGTTAGAGCCCTTCGCAAGGAATCCCATGCAAGGGCCAAGATCCCGGTCGGGTAACTCCGTGGATAGCCCCGGGCCTTCCCCATACGCAAGTAGGTTTCTTGTGTGCCTTCCGGCAAGCCTCTCCCAGACCGCACCCTGCCATCTTCACTATCAAGCTTTCAGCCGAACCGCCGCGGGCCTTGTTCCCTTCGGTACACGGTGGCGGCCACACTACAAACGCGGTTGGTGTGATCTCGTAAGACTACAAGCTCCTCCGATGTACAACAATGGTGCGCGCAAGCACCGAGTGATAAGAGGTGTGCAAACCTCACTAAACACTAGGCCTAAACCTAGAGCAAGCACATAAACGGTGGTCTAATCAATCTAAGCACTTTGCAAAGCACCTACTCTAATTACCTAATGAATCACTAAGCACTATGCAAGTGGAGATCACTAAAATGGTGTGTCACCACCCTTGGTATGTTTGCTCAACTCTCCACACTCAAATGGCCAGTTGGGGGTCTATTTATAAGTCCTATGGAAAAAGTAGCCGTTGGGGACAAAACCTAGCTTTCTGCTACTGATCGGACGCTGCTGTCGTCCTGACCGGACGTGTCCGGTCATCCTGACTGTTGGGCGCGCACGTAGAGATCGGACGAACTACCGAGTCCGATCATCATCGACCAAATGCGTCTGGTCGCATTTGCGCTGCTCTAGAACCTCTCTAGACATGATCGGACGCTACACTTTGTGTGTCCGGTCATCCAGTGCCGCTGCGTCCGGTCCTCACTGAGTTGTTGCTACGATGATGAACAGTGAAGTTCGTGCGTCCGGTCACTGCTTCGCTCAGTGTCCGGTCGCTGCTGCTGACGCCTGCTATTGCCAAGCAACTGATTGGACGCTCCCGGTCCTCATAGGGCCATGTTCGATCACCTTTGTGGAGCTCATTTCTTCGTGATCTTACGTTCGGCTTGGTTTCTATCTTTGTGCTTGGACTTTACTTGATATCTTGGATCCTCTCTTATGCTTCTAGAGTCTTGCTTAAGGTGTTGATCATCGGATCATTATGTCGCCTTCGTCCAAGTCATGTTTGCACCCTATTGAACTACAAAACAATTACTTGCAAATTCATTAGTTCAATTTGGTTGTGTTGGTCATCAAACACCAAAATCCAAAGTAAATGAGCCTAGGGTCCATTTTTCTTACAATCTCCCTATTTTTGGTGATTGATGACAACACTGATCCAAAGCAAGCAAATAATAAATTTTTTGGAATTTTAAAAACTATTTACTTGCTAGGAATAACTATTTACTTACTAGGATGCAATGACAAAGGGCAAGGTTATATGATGCTAAATACCACATGTAAACATCTTTGTAAACTTATCTTGCCCTTGCTGATGTCCCCATGTGGCATTATGGATTTAAGCCTTCCCCTAACTCCATAATTCCACTATCCTCCCTTTATTGGACCATTATCACTTGTAAATTAGTTATGATCGGACTTGCTTTTGGTCCTACAAATTCTCTCCTTTGGAATCAAACACCGAAAAGGAAGACATGAGTAGCACAAGGGAGGGTCAAACTTTGTGATCCTTTGTATGTAGAGTGGAATAGGTCATAAAATTTGACTCTCACATTACATAGACTAAGCTCCCCCTAAATATATACATACATATGATGGAGAGTGTAGTTTATGCATAATTGGCAAATTAATGCTCAAGGGAGTTTAATCTATATAATGCATGGAGAAAGCATATAAATACCAAAGTGAAATCAACATGATGATATCGGTTTAGAAATACCACATGTGGAAACCAATTTGATTTATACCACTTGCAATAGGTGGTGGATATTTCAAGTATGATGCTTAACTCTGGGGACTCCATTTTCCTTGCAATGAGACTACTACACACATGATAAGCTTGAAAAGGTGTTAGTCTCAAAGCATCCAACTAGTAGAGTAACCTCCCCCTAAATTTGTGCACACAAGTATGGAATACTTGTAGGAGACATGCACATTGATTTTAGAATAAAAATACCACTTGAAAGATGACATCACATGAATGTGAGAATCATTTTCGAAAGTGATATTCAGGAGAAATTATCTACAATTTGGACTTTGGCACATATTAGATGAACAATTGTAAAACAAGCTATGTGCCGTGCTCCTAAACAATTTAAACCATGTAGGTTTGCTCCAAGGGTTAAGAGTAAAACCGAGCAAGCCTACCATAAGATATACCTAGTGTATGCAAGACAAAAGATTAAACATGCAGATGCAAACCTAGGCATAAAAAGGAACTAGATGCTAATTGAAATTGCAAGAAATTAAATCTAGTTACATAACATGGGAAGGGATAATTTGGGTCCATAGTATTCACTAACTCACTTGGCAATTACCTTGTCCATAATGATGCACCCCATAAAATGCACCCATACTTTGCCAAGTCTCGCAAATTCCCTTGAAGTCCATCGGACTTCTCACTTACCTTTTGAGATCCAAACCTTCTTGGTGCTCTTCATGTTGGAAATGATCTCCTTTGGCACCCAAACATGTTTGGCCCTATTGTTGGCTTGCTTGTTCACCTTGATGGCCACCACCTTGTCATTTTTCTTCTTCTTGAAGAGATAAGGTGTGGAGGTCTTTTTGTCCACCTTGTTGGTGTAGGTGTTGGAGAGCTTGCTTGTTTCCTTTTTGTTTTTCACTTTCTTCTTAGCTCCTCCCCCGTTCTTCACCTTGCACTCATAGGACTTGTGGCCTTCCTTGTGGCACACGTAGCAAACCATGGTTTGTCATTCATCAAGCTTCTTCACTCCCTTAACGGTGTTATCTTGATGATGTTGGGCTTGCTCCATTTTGCCTTTTACTTGAGTCAAGTCCTTGGTAAGGCGAGCCACTTCTTGCTTGTATTGCTCATTCTCTATTATGACCTCTTGTGTGCATGTATCTACAACAACTTTCTCAACACAAACTTGGTTGCACAAGGGATGAGTCTAAACATAAATCATTGCAAGAAGTAGAAGCATCCTTTTTAGGCATGTCAAAGATAGAACTTTTCTTTTTAGGTGCCATGGTGAGGGTTGTATCGATGGCTTTAAGATTAGCAACTTTATTAGTTAGCTCATCACAATGTTTGCACATGGTTTCTATTTTAGCAAGCAAACTTTTATAAGCATCTTGTGAGCTAGCTAACTTTTCTTTTAATTTTTAATTTTTCTTTACAAGTTGCTCATCATTGATTGTGCATGCATTTGTTGTTGCGCTAGCCTCAAGTTGCTCAATTTTAGTGGATAGTTCAATATTGAGATTAGCAAATGTCTCATATTGTTCAAGCAAGGTTTTATATGCTTCTTGTGAACTATCTAGCTTTTCTTGCAACATTTATAGCTTCTTTTGTTGGCTAGTGCAAGCCTTAGCATATTTAAGATTTTCTTGCACAAGTTCATTAAGAGAAGGCATTTCATCATCACTCTCACTCTCACTAGAGGATGAGCTTTCGTTACCTCATGCCATAAGGCACACACGAGAAGAGCTTGATGATGAGTGCTTGTGGCCTCGCCTCTTGTGATGGTCTTCTTCTTCACTTGAAGAATCATCCCATGACCTTATTGATGTGAGGGCTTTGTCCTTGCACGCCTTCTTCTTTGTCTTGGGTGTGGGCTTGTTTGGACTAACTTCCACAAAGTGCCCCAACTCACCGCATCCATAGCATCCTTTCTTTCTTTGCTCATTTCTTTGATTGGTAAAGATGAAATCTTGAATTTGGATGGGCACACCCTTGACATTGAGCCTTTGGATCATCTTCTCCACCTTGTTGATAAGTTTGATTGATTCTTCATCAAGGTCGGAGGTGGAGGAGGACGATTGATCATCATCACTTGAATTTTCATCATCATCATCTTCTTCTTCATCTTCACTTGAGGAGCTTGAGCTTGAGCTTGTCTCAACTTGCTTGCCCTTCATCTTCTTTTTTCTCACTACATGTGAGAGCTTTGCCTTTGCTTGATGATGAGGCTTCTTCTTGACCCATCTTCTATGATATTTCAAATGCCACTATCTTGCCAATGACTATGACTGGGGTCATGGTGCTCAAGTCCTCCATGTTGTGGAGGATGGTGATGATGCTTGCATATTTATTTTGTGGTAGCATGGAGATGATCTTCCTTACGATGTCCGCATCATCTAGCTTTGTTAATCCTATTGAATGGAGCTCATTGATAATTAGATTCAAACGAGAATACATATCACAAGCAAGCTCATCATCATTCATTTTAAAGAAATCATAATTTTATTTAGCTAGACAATGTTTTTGCTCATGGACATTAGTTGTGCCATCATGGAGCTCTTGGAGTTTTAACCAAATTTCATGTGCCGTATTTAAAGTGAACACTTGGTTAAACACATCCATGCTAAAAGATTCAAACAAGCAATTTTTAGCTCTAGCATTGAAATGAATTTCTTTTTCTTCACTCTTTGTGGGTTTATCGGGATTCTTAATGGGTTTCATCCCACCACGAGTGACTCTCCAAACACCCAAATCTACCACTTCAAGGTGTCAAGCCATTCTAGCTTTATAGTAGGGGAAGTTAGTGTAGTCAAAGTGCGGAGGCCTAGAGGTATCCATCCCAACCACTCTAATAGCGTCGGCTCAACGGCGGTGAAGCCAAAGGTCCAAATTGAGCCAACTGTCTCTGATACCACTTGTAAGGGACCATGATGCTAAAGAGGGGGGGGGGTGAATTAGGCAACTTAAAACTCTAACTCTAAACTATGGCCTCTTTTTCTATCCTTAGCAAAAACCTATGCAAAAGATAAACTATCTAAATGTGCAACTATGGTTTTGCTTGTGTGTTGCTATCTCTACCGCAAAATGGAGTTATGCAACCTAGGTTCCAAACCTATCAACTAGCCTATCACTAAGCTAGTAAAGTAAAGCACAAACCAAGATTGCAATGTAAAAGCGAAAGCTAAAGAGTAAGGTAGAGATATGCAAACTCTTGTCGACGACTCTGGTATTTTTACCGAGGTATCGAGAAGCACGCAAGCTTCCCCTAGTCCTCGTTGGAGCCCCTCGCAAGGAATCCCACGCAAGGGACAAGCTCTTGGTCGGGTAACTCCATGGATAGCCCCAGGCCTTCCTCATATGCAAGTGGGTCTCCAGGTGTGCCTTCTAGCAAGCCTCTCCCTAGACCGCTCCCTATCGTCTTCACTATCAAGCTTCCTGGCTGAACCACCACTATGCCTTGTTCCCTTCGGATACACGGTGGCGGCCACACCACAAACATAGTTGGTGTGATCTTGCAAGACTATAAGCCCCTCCTGATGTACAACAATGGTGCACACAAGCACCGAGTGACTAAGAGGTGTCCAAACCTCACTAAACACTAGGCCTAAACCTAGAGCAAGCGCATAAGCGGTGTTCTAATCAACTTAAGCACCTCTCATAAAGCACCTACGCTAATCACCTAATGAATCACTAAGCACTTGCAAGTAGAGATCACTAAAATGGTGTATCAACACCCTTGGTATGTTTCCTCAACTCTCCACCTCTCACATGGCCGGTTGGGGAGTCTATTTATAATCCCCATGAAGAAAGTAGCTGTTGGGGGCGAAACCCTAGCTTTCTGCTAATTGACCGGACATGCTGCTAGTCGTCCTGACCAGATGTGTCTGGTCACCCCGACCATTGAGCATGAGCTTAAAGATCGTATGCACTACTGAGTTCGGTCATCATCGACCGGACATGTCTGGTCATTTGTGTCTCTCTGGAACCTCTCTGGACTCGATCGGACGCTGCACTTTGTGTGTCTGGTCATCCAGTGCTGCTGCGTCTGGTCCTCACTGAGTTGTTGCCGTGATGATGAACAGTGAAGTTCATGCGTCCGGTCACTGCTTCGCTCAGTGTTCGGTCACTGCTGCTGACGCCTGCTGTTGCCAAGCAACTGATCGGACACGTCTGGTCCTCATAGGGCCGCGTCCAGTCACCTCTGTGGAGCTCATTTCTTTGCGATCTTGCGTCTGGCTTGGTTCCTATCTTCATGCTTAGACTTTGCTTGATATCTTGGGTCTTCTCTTGTGCTTGTATGGTCTTGCTTATGGTTTTGATCGTGGGATCATCATGTCGCCTTTGTCCAAGTCACATCTTGCACCCTATTGAACTACAAAACAATTGCTTGCTAATTCATTAGTCCAATTTAGTTGTGTTGGTCATCAAACACTAAAATCCAAAGTAAATGGGCTTTGGGTCCATTTTCCTTATAGACGCCGTGCGTTTTTTGGTCATCGGATGGCCCACCTTTCCACCATCTTCAGCATGGTGGGCTCGAGCGATATGATTTGCTTTGGCTCGCTGGAGTTTCCCATGCTCCCACTTGTTGGGATCTGGGTTCCTCCCATGTTTGAGCCACTCTAGATCTTCCTCTTTGGAAGTCTAGACTTCATTGTCGACCAGCTCGGCGTACTCCACCTCCACGAGGAGGCGCTCATCCTAGCGTCCACTGGAGGAGGAGCGCCCTCCACCGGCCCTAGATCACTCAACGACCTCAACATCGAGACACTCGCGCTCTACCTCAAGCCCAGGCTAGGCTCAAACCCCACGGTGAGTAACGTAGATATTATTCTTTACTCACTATTCAACACCTTTCGCCTGCTCTCTATAGGGACCCCATTGTCCCCACCGCGACCGCCATGCGACTGGTTTCCCTATGGCTTCACATCCCTTGTGGACACTTGCGCATAGGGGCTCTAGAGGATGCTGACATGCCCTCTCTCATGTCTGAGTTTGTGGAGATGGCAGGCTACGCCCCTACCTCCTTCCACGACCTCGTCGATGATGAGGTCAAAAGCGACGACTCTAGCATCGGCGACGTCATGGCACCTATCCACCGTCTATCCTAGGAGTGCACTATGCACAGGCCCTAGCGCGTGTGTAGGAGCATGGCGAGGAGTTATGACAAAGGTGACAGAGCCAACCTCCACCTATGCCAGCGCGCCCAGCGTAGCACGCTACGCCACACGTGTGTAACCTAGCGAGCGATGCCGAGGGCATGCCCGTTAGGTCCAGTGTAACATCCTGGATAGAGGGGACGATCCCCCTCAATTTGCTCAGGCTAGCCAGAACATCACTGCTGTGGTGATGCTTCTGTGCGTCCTCCCCAAGCCTACCAACGAGTAGGCGATCCACCGAAACCTCCGGGTGCTGGTGGACACCGCCACCATTTAGTAGACGGAAAGCTCTGCATTGTGACACCAGCTCATGGCCTCTTGCCCAATCGGGGGACTAGGGCCACACCAGTCGAATCACTCCATCCACTCACCACAATAGTTGCCGGGCGTGGAGAAGTAGGCCATGGCTGCGCTGTAGCCCAACCCAGCATGATGATGACGTCCATCGAATGGTGGAGAGAGCAGGCGGCATGGGGCCCATCCTAACCATCAAGGAGTGTGAGGACACGCACCCTAGGCATGGCCACCGACCGAATGACTGGAACCCCAGCCCGGATGACCCAGGGCCACAGGCCTTTGGTCGCCGCATCTAGAAAGCGTCGTTCCCACAACGCTTCTGACTGCCCACCAACATCACCAGGTACACCAAGGAGATGAACCCAAGTATATGGCTCGAAGACTTTTGGCTCGCCTGCCAAGCTGGAGGAGTGGATGATGACTACTTCATCATCCAGTACCTGCCCATCTACGTGGGGGAGCATATTCGAGCATGGCTTGAATTCCTTCTGCTCGACACATCCGCGACTAGGCGGATCTCAAGAGGGTCTTCGCCAAAAATTTCTAGGAGACATATGTCTGTCCTAGGAATTCCTAGGACCTCAAGAGCGGCCAGCAGGAGCCCAATGAGTCCCTTCGGGATTACATCCATAGGTTCTAAAAGCAGTGGAACTCCCTTCCTGATGTTGTCGACGCGGACGTCGTCAGTGCGTTCCTCTCTGGGACAACCTTGCAAGTCCCTGGTCCATAAGCTCGGCTATGTGAAGCCCCATACCACCTGTGACCTACTCAACATCGCCATGAACCATGCCTCCGGTTAGGAGGTGGTCGGGGCGGTCTTCAGTGGCGGTCGAGATAGGGGCAAGGCCAAGCGCGAGGACCAAGGTGAGTGTGCCTCTGCACAAAAGGGCAAGAAGAATAAGAAGGATCAGTGCCGACCAGCCATCCCAGCTTTGGTCGCCACGGTCGACCGCGCAGGCAAGCAGCCCCAGTAGGGATAGCCCAACCACTTCGACAAGCTCATGGAGAGTCCATGCACCAACCACACCTATCCCATCAAACACCTCTACAAGGACTGTGAGCTCCTCAAGCGCTTCTTGTGGCAAGCCACCAAGCTAAAGGAAGGGAAAGGCAAAGAGGAGGAGGCCAATAAAGGAGGCGCGACAGGCAAGGATGAAGATGGCTTCCCTGACCCCGAGGAATGCCTCATGATCTTTGGGGATCCGACACCATCCACTCTAAGCGCTAGCACAAGGTACACTATAGAGAGGCATGCGCCACCAAGTCGGCCATCCCCTCTTTCCTTAGGTGGTCAAACTCTCCAATCACTTTTGATCAGAGAGACCATCCTTCCCACGTCGCCCAATCGGGTTGCTACTCGCTCATCGTCGACCCCATCATCCACAAGAAGCGCCTCACCAAGGTGCTGATGGACGGAGGTAGCGGCCTCAACATTCTCTACGTCGACACCCTCGACGCCATGCGCATCCCTCGGTCGAAGCTCTGCCCAGTGAGCTCTCCCTTCCATGGCGTGATCCCGGGGATGCAGGCATACCCACTCGGTCAAATCAACCTGCCCATCATATTTGGCGACCACACCAACTTCTGCTCAGAGGTCCTAACCTTCGAGGTAGGGGACTTTCCGGGGTCCTACCATGCCATCTTGGGGTGGCCATGCTACGCCAAGTTCATGGTGATCCCCAACTACACCTACTTCAACCTGAAGATGTCGAGGCCAAACAGCATCATCACTGTAGGTATCACCTTCTTGCATGCCTACATATGCGATCATGAGCATTACAAGCTCACCACTGCCATCATTGACTCCACTGAGCTCTCGGAGCTCAGGAATTCAGTGACTCTAGTAGTCCCCGACCACAACAGGTAGATCTCCTCAAGCACCTTCCATCCGACCGAGGAAACCAAGGCGGTGGAGATCGACCCCAGCAACCCAATCAAGAAGGTGCGGATTGGGACCAACCTCTCAGCCAAATAGGAAAGCGAGCTCACCGACTTCCTACGCGCAAATCACGATGTCTTCACATGGAAGCCTTCTGACATGCCAGGCATACCGAGGGAGGTCACCGAGCATGCACTATGCGTCATCTCAGGCTCAAAGCCCGCCAAGCAATGCCTACGTCGCTTTGATGATGAGAGGCGTAGGGCCATGGGCGAGGAGATCGCCAGACTTCTAGTAGCCGGATTCATCAAAGAGGTATACCACTCTGACTAGCGAGCTAATCCTGTTCTTGTGAAAAAGAAGAATGGGAAATGGAGAATGTGTGTTGAGTATACTAGCCTCAACAAGGCATTCCCAAAGGACCACTTCCCTTTACCACGCATAGATTAGGTAGTCGACTCCACCTCAGGGTACGAAATTCTCTCCTTCCTGGATGCCTACTCAGGTTACCACCAGATCATGATAAAAGAGTCTGACCAGGTCACGACTTCATTCATCACCCCATATGGTTTGTACTATTATGTAACCATGCCTTTCAGTGTGAAGAACACTGACGCCATGTAACAACCTCGGTGTTACACCATAAATCATTTACTAAACACATGCCATGAGCATCATGTTTATGTGTTAATGCATGTGGTAAAGTGTGTAGATCAATTTCTATAACTCAAAACGATCAACAAAAATGTGAAACAAAAGTTGATTCGATAGTTCGTGCATATCAAGTGGGGTTTAAAACCAGTTTTTATTAAGCAAAAATGTTATGGAACATGTATGTGGTACTTAAATAAAGTTTGAAGTGCAAACTTTGTAGATGACAGTGAAATACTTGTATTTGAAAAATAATATTGCTTCGAAATATTTTCAATAGCCGAGGAATGACAAATTGAAATCAAGTTCAACTCAAAACTTAGAAATATTTCAAGTCTATCAACAGCTAGACATTGCTATGTTTAGCAATTTATTATGAGAGATTGGGTTAAGGAGTGGTGTAGTGTTATAGCTCGATTTGGTAGTCTCATATGCCATCTTGAGCATGGTGAAGCTGGTTTGGCTCCTAGAGCAACCGTTTGGTTGTGTTGAGTGCTTTAAAATTCATTCGTGTCACTGTCTCGGGTTGGTTGGCGCTGGGTGCGCGGTCACTGTGCGGCCTCCCCATGCCGTGCACATGGTCGCGTCTCGCACGGTCACCCTGTGCCACCAAGCTAGGTTGGTCAAAATGCCTAGACTTGGCCGAGGCTGGCCGTAGTGAGCCATTGGCCTCGCGCCCTGCTACCCTGCCTTGCGCTGCTGCCATGGGTGTCGCCACGGCCACGCAGCGCTGTCATCGCATAAGCCCACTGCTGCCTCACATTGCGACACTGCATCGTGCTATCCGTCCCTGAACCAGTTGGGTGTTGTCCGCGTGTGGCCATGCACGCTGCCGTTGCTTTGTCAATTATGACACTATGGCTGCGTGGGCCTCCATGATCTTGTCGATAGCATCCGCCAAGGCGAGGACGGACCGAGCCCACCTGTCGTGCCTATTCCTCTCTTTCTCCCTCTGCTTTCCGCTGCCGTTGAGTCGTGGTCATGGTGAGCCTGAGAGTGAGCACCTCTCATCAATTCCTCTTGACCGCACCTCCACCCTCATATCCCCTCTCTAGCCACCCCCACCCCGCTTTGATTGCGGCTCAGCCAAGCTCCAATTTTGGAGCTTTGCTCCCGCTGCCATGCCATTAAGGCCTAGCCCGCCTCGCCGTGGCCAGCTCCAACCTCACCATCTCGCGTCTAATTGACCACACCACTAGCCTCACCTAGAACCCCTCTTCCTCATGTGCACACTAGTTGCAGCCCTAGTGCCATCTCCTTGCCACTGACACGGCCATGTCGCTGCGGTTCACCATCGAGCTTGTCGCACGCACTCGGCCAGACTTTCTCAGGGTGTCTCTAGCCAGGACACCACCATGGGTAGGATCGTGGTGCATCACTGATGCTTACTCATCACCTCTATTATCTATTATGTGCTGTGGCTCACCAAAATGTGATTGCCACCGCTGTAGGTCACCGCCGCCGGGGAGAGCCCACTCTGCTTCACCCCCGTTCGTGCAACCACTGTCCATCGTTGTGCGCCGGTCCATAGGTGAGCATCTGTCCCCTAGCTAGGTCTTCAAGGGTCTTGGGTGGTTGGTGTACCACCTAGTGCCACTGCCCACCATGCCGGCGAGCGCGGGGCGTCTCGGTGACCTCTTCAAAGCGAAGGTGAAAAGATACAAGGGCTCCATTGCAAAGTCGCTGTTTATAGAAATAGTATGTCTAGTGTTCCCGCTATTGTCTGATAACATGGGGGCGTTTTTGCAAGAGTGCCAACGCGAGCATGGGCTCCCCACTGCAGGCCGCCTCCGCTCATGGGCCGCGTTGGGCTGAAATCGGTTTATCTTTTTCGTGATAAATAGAAATAGCTTTTCATTTTAATTCTGAACTAAACTTTGGTAATTAATATACTATAGTGTAGATATCCAAAAATTGTGAAATAAATTTTGTTAGGTTTGTAAAATTGTGGTCTATCTGTTAGTGTATTTAGTTCATATATGTGCTTGTTGATACAGGAGCTATTAAATCATTTGACAGTGCTCAATATTATTAAGTTAATTATTGTAGGAATTTTTGTGGTAGATTGGTGATAGCAAAAACCTTAAAATTTTTATAGTAGCTTCATTGTATTACTATGTGCTCACTGTAATTTTTGTAGCCCTAAAATAGACTATTTAATATGGTAGCTACATACCCATTAAGGCTAAATGAATAATGGCATGATATTGCTTTATAAAAAATTAAGCACCTGTAGGGTGAGCTTGGAATCTATTTGGTAGATATAATGATTGGCTTAGTGCCTTAGTCAGAGCTAGCTTAGTAGCTTAGTATGCGGATTCTTATTTTAAGAGTTGTTGTTGCATAAATGCTAAGTGTTGCATCATCATTGCATGCATGTAGAGAACGAGTTGGTGGAGTTCATGACCACTGGAGAGCAGGAGTACGAAGAGGTTATCGAGGAGTACGAGGAGTAGGTCCTTGTGCAGGAGGAGGTCTTGGAGCCATCACTGACTGACTTAGCTGATAATCCGCCTACCCAAGGCAAGCCCTGGTGCATAACCCTTATTTTTAAATAATCACTATATATATGTGTGTGTGTGTGTGATGTGCATTTATGTTACAAGATTTATATTGAAACCACATGCATAGATAAACCTAACTATGAGTCCTACTAGCATAGGTCGAGTAGCTACTATGCTTGGCCTATTGATAGCCTGAGTAACCTGCCGTTACTCACAATAGGTGGTTATTATTATTACTCTCATAATAAAATGGTGAAAGGAAATGGAGATCGGGCAGGGATATGGTATGGGTATTGGTGGGTGTAATAGGTTGTGTCCCACGACCAATGGGATATAGCTTGGTTACACTATTTTCCCTGTTCATGTCGGTTAAGGACCGTCCATTGCTATGGATTCTAGTTAGGTCACAAACTTATTATCCTGAGCCCATACTTGCTTATGGGAGCGAGAAGGCTCGTTGCTCTCTTATCGTGGGTTCTGGCTCTTTCTAGACCGACTGATTGGAGGCGGGGATAGTGGAGGTCTAAGCACTACACTGAGTCTAGGACTCAGGAGTGGGGGCTTGGAGTCCAAGTTTGGATGGGGACCTAGACCCCTTGATAGGAGAGTGGTGGGTTGGTCTTGCTTATGCCTAGGGTATAAGTGGGGTGTGTGTTTTGGGGTGCCCAGCTGGGATACATTGGTTCGTGAATCGTCGTGTGATACGGTATGGCTTGGCTATGATCTAGCACCATAGTAATAACTGAAAGATGAGAGATGGTGAAATGGATTTGATTGCTCAACTCTTGCTTGAAAGTAGAATAGGTGCCTACATAGAATGGTTAGCTAATGAACTAATCATGACTGCCAATAAAACACATACATAAGGATTCACTACTAGTAATGCTTTTTCACAAACAAAAAGGAAACCCAACAAACCATAAAGCTTATCATATCCTTGGAGTCGGGAAATGAAATTATTCCCACTAGTCGGGTAAGTCTTGCGAGTACATTGTGTACTAAGGGTTTATTTATCCCTATTGTAGGTGCAACTTAAGGAATGGCTGTTGTGTGGAGGATTCTTCTTATGGGCACCGATGGATCCTTGTATCTTATCGTTAGATGTTTATTTCAATTCTGCTATTTAAATTTCACACTCTGAACTTGGTGTTGTAATATTGTATTTCTAAGAACTCTGGTGGTATGAAATGGACTAAGTATTGTAAGCTCATTCTCATTATTGGATCCTAAATGAAAAACATGGATCGTTCGAGTTCTCTCTTAGGGTGTGCTCGATGGGACCGTTCGATGTAGCTAACTTTCGTGGTGCTTAGTGTCTGGTGGAAGACGAGTGCCTCTGAAAGCGTGCTATTTTAGGCGGTTCTGCCATAGATGGTATTAGAGCCAATAATGAGTAATGAGTTTCATAACTCTTTTCAAAACCTAAAATTTGACCAACAAAAGTTTTGCAAAAAGTAGGATGCGATAAAATTATATAAATAAGTATAAGCCCTAGCAATATGGTCTATCTAGGATAGCGGCACTAGTTTTATCTAATCAATTTCCTATAGGTACACTAACTTACATTGCGCAAGAATCGTTTAGCAAGCAGAAAGTGAGTGTGCGATGTGCTGAAAATTTTTGCGAATGCCGCTATATTCCGGCTTGAGTGAACGGGTAGGCCGATGCATGCATCATGAAAGGAGAATCTTGCTTAAACTAAACTCCCCCACACGTATAAATTGGATTAGTGAATTGATAGGATAACTTAAAAGAATGCTTTAATAAAAGCCTTATCATTTCTCTAGGTCTCTTGTTCCTAATTTGGAGGGTTGTCCTAATGGTTGGTTCTTATCTATTTATAGATGAACATGAGGTCTGGTCGGGGGAGCACCAGTGCTGGGATGGGTCATGGTCTTGGTGAAGACTAGGGTGATAACGGTCGTGGTGAGGACAATGGCCACAACAATGGGGATAGCCATGAGGCCCCACTTCTGGCTCCTCCACCACCACCACCACCTCTAATGACCCATGCGGAGATGATGGCAGAGATGTTGGTTGCTCAGCGTGAGTCAGCTCGTGCCTTGGAGATGGTTGCCCAGGCTATTGGTGGCTTCACCCATGGAGGCCCTGATGGCAACGGTAGGAACGGGGGTGGTGCCCATGCTCCTACGAAGCCCTGTTCCTACCAGGACTTCCTGAAGACGCACCCACCCATGTTCATGCCAACTACTGAGCCTCTAGATGTGGAGCATTGGCTTCGTATTCTAGAGCAGAAGTTTTAGCTGCTCACTGTGACTAAAGAGCAGAAGGTGCGCTTTGCAACGCAACAGCTGTTGGGTTCTACCAGTGCATGGTGTGACATGTTTAATGTTGTGTAGTCGGTGGACCACCATATGACTTGGTAGGAGTTTACCACTGCTTTCAGAGAGTACTACATTCCTACTGGTGTGCTGAACAGGAAGTTGACGGAGTTCCTAGACCTGAAGCAAGGGAGCATGTCTATGATGGAGTATGTGAACAAGTTCAACCATCTGACATAGTATGCTAGGATCCATGTCGATATTGATGAGAAGAAGAGGGACCATTTCTATCGTGGCCTCTCTTGTAATCCATAGAAGGAGATGTACATAGGGAACTACTAGACTTTTGGTGCTGTGATGAATGCTGCTATTGCCATGGAAGGACTTCAATGTGACTCTCAGGCTAAGTGGAAGCGCAAGCAGGTGATCACTAGAACTTCTAGTCACCCATAGGCTCAGAAGGTATAGGTTGTCAGGAGGATGTTCTATCATGCTCTAGGTGGACAGCCATCCCGTCAGTCTCAGCAGGCTTACCAGGCATCTCCCACCTAGTATCATGCACCTACTCAGCAGATGCAACAGCAGCCTCAGGGACAACAAGTTCCACCTCGTTAGGGATAGGGGAACAAGCTAGGTGCTTGTTTAAAGTGTGGCAAGGAGGGCCACTATGCTTGGGAGTGTCCCTAGAACCAGCCTACGCAGTCTTCCCAGCCTTCAGCCAACTCTCATCTGGTCAAGAGGACGATTATCAAGAAGAAGGTGCATGTAAGCCACTCTGGACAAGTCAACTTCACTAAGGCTGAGGAGATTTTGTAGAATGAACCTATGATGGCTGGTATGTTTACCATTGATTCCCACCCGACATATGTGTTGTTTGATTCTGGTGCATCACATTCATTCATGAGAATGGGGTTTGCATAGAGGCATAATATATCTCTTATGGCTATTCTTATTGCCTATAGAATCAGTACTCTAGGTGTGTAGTTGTGCGTTAATACTCAGATGGACATAGTCAGATTAGTGCTAGCCACTCACACTTACCGCCTCTAGTTCATGGTGCTACCTAAGCAAGGCATAGATGTAATTCTAGGCATGAACTAGTTGTGAGTTTATGGGGTAGTCTTGAACCTTAAGTAGAGAGTTGTTGAGTTACGACTTCCTTCTTCTGAGGATAGGGTGTCTATTCTTATGCCCTCTGATCCAGCCTTACCAGTTGTTGCTCATGTTGAAGCTTCTCTTGATCTTGCTTCTATTCCTGTAGTCTTATGAGTTTTTGGATGTCTTTCCTAAAGATCTACCTGGGTGACCACTAGATAGGGACATGGAGTTTACTATTGAGTTAGAACCTAGCACTGCTCCTATTTCATGGCGTTCCTACCGCATGGCTCCTAAAGAACTAGCAGAAATGAAGAAGTAGTTAGAGGAATTATTGGAGAAGGGCTTTATCCATCCTAGTTCTTCACCATAGGGTTGTCTGGCTATTTTTGTGAAGAAGAAGGACGATACTCTATGGATGTGTGTGGATTACCGCCCTCTCAATGTGGTAACCATTAAGAACAAGTATCCTTTACCTCGTATTGATACTTTGTTCAATCAGTTGCCTGATGCAAAAGTGTTTTCAAAGATTGATATTTCGTTCTAGGGTATCACCAAATTAAGATCCGGCCATAAGATATACCAAAGACAACTTTCTCTACTAGGTATGGGTTGTATGAAAACCTAGTCATGTCTTTTGGTTGCACCAATGCTCCTGCATTCTTCATGTATCTCATGAATTCAGTCTTCATGCCAGAGTTGAACAAGTTTGTAGTGGTGTTTATTGATGATATTTTGATATACTCCAAGAACGAGGAAGAGCATGCCCAACATCTCTAATAGTACTGACTCGATTGAGAAGTTGTATGCCTAAATTAAGCAAGTGTGAGTTTTGGTTAGATCAAGTGCAGTTTTTGGGGCATGTCCTGACACCTGAAGGCATCTCGGTAGATCCAAGCAAGGTGTAAGATGTTCTAAATTGGAAATCTCCTAAGTCAGTGCATCAGATTCGTTAGTTCCTTGGTCTTGCTGGTTATTATCGGTGCTTCATCCCTGACTTCTCTAAAATAGCCCAATCAATGACCAAGTTGCTCCAGAAAGATGTCAAGTTTGTATGGAGTCTGGCTTGTGAAGAAGCTTTCCAAGCCATGAAGAAGTTTCTTACCTCTGCTCCTATTCTTGCCCAACGAGATATTGACAAGCCATTTGATATGTATTGTGATGCCTCAAGGATTGGATTGGGATACGTGCTTATGTAGGATGGATGGGTGATAGCTTATGCTTCATGCCTATTAAAAAAGCATGAGGTGAATTATCCCACCCATGATTTAGAGTTGGCTGCTGTGGTACATGCTCTAAAAATTTGGAGGCATTATTTGTTGCGAAATAAAGTGCATATTTATATGGATCATAAGAGCCTTAAATATATTTTCACTTAGTCTGAGATGAACATGAGACAACAGAGATGGCTGGAGCTAATCAAGGATTATAATTTGGAGGTTCATTACCATCCTAAAAAAGCTAATGTGGTAGCTGATGCTTTGAGCCAGAAGTCGCATCAAGTTGAAGAAGAATCTTTGTCTCTCAACCTTGCTGAGGTGCTAGCTCACATTGCTCTAGTCTTGGATTTACTTGAGCAAATTATCAGTGAGCAAAGGCAGGATACTTGAGGAATTCCTCACATTCATTTTAGTATTGATGATCAAGGTGTAGTGAGGTTCAAGAACATATTGATTGTTCCATCAAGTGAGGAGCTTAGAAGAAAGATTTTGGATGAAGCTCATCATTCCAAGTTGTCCATACATCCAAGAAGTAACAAGATGTACCATAATTTGTGCCACTTGTATTGGTTTGTCAAATATGAAGCAGGATATCACCAAGTACGTCATGTAATGCAACACTTGTGGAAGAGTTAAGGCAGACCATATGCGTACACTGGGATTTTTGTAGCCCTTGCCTATCCCTATTTGGAAATGGGAGAGATTTCCATGGATTTCATTGTGGGTTTACCCCGCACGTCCAAGGGCTATGACTCTATTTGGATCATTGTGGATAGCCCTACCAATTCCGCCCATTTCCTCCTGATGGATGCAAGGTATTCAGCCAAGAAGTATGCTAAGTTCTATTTCGATCGGGATGTGACCCTACATGGAGTTCCTCTTTCCATTGTTTCCTATAGAGGGTCAGTCTTTGTCTCATTTCTAGGAGCAACTCTAGAAATGTCTTGGTACTAGTCTCCTCAGAAGTTTAGCTTATCATCTGCAAACTGACATTCAGACAGAAAGAGTCAATTAGGTACTCGAGGATATGTTGAGGGCTTATGCCATCTCTTTTCTAGAAAAGTGGGATGAATGCTTGACTCTAGCTAAGTTTTCTAATAACAATAGTTATCAAGAAAGCATTCGAATGGCACCATTTGAGGCCCCGTATGGCAAGAAATGTAGGACACCTCTTAATTGGGTTGAGGTGGGAGACCATGGTTATTTCAGACCTGATTTTATCAAAGAATCAAGAGAGCAAGTCAATGTTACTCAAAGTCATTTGAAGGCCGCTCAAAGTCATTAGAAAACTTATGCGGACAAGCGAAGAAGGCCCTTGTAGTTTGAGGTTGGTGATCATGTGTATCTCAAAGTGTCTCCCATGAGAGGAGTGCATCGCTTTGGTGTCCAGGGAAAGTTAGCTCCTCACTATGTTGGACCTTACAAGATTTTGTCCCAGTGTGGTTCTGGTAAGGAAAATAGACCCTAGGCTTATTTACTTTGGATTTTGGTGTTTGATGACCAACACAACCAAATTGGACTAATGAATTTGTAAGTAATTGTTTTGTAGTTCAATAGGGTGCAAACGTGACTTCGATGAAGGTGACATGATGATTCGATGATCAACACCTTAAGCAAGACCCTAGAAGCATAAGAGAGGATCCAAGATATCAAGCAAAGTCCAAGCATGAAGATAGAAACCAAGCCGGATGCAAGATCACGAAGAAATGAGCTCCACAGAGGTGACCGGACGTGGCCCTATGAGGACAGGACGCATCCGATCAGTTGCTCGGCAACAACAGCATTAGCAGCAGTGATCGGATGCTGAGCGAGGCAGTGACCAAATGCCCAGACTTCACTATTCATCGTTGCGGCAACAACTCAGTGAGGACCGGACGCAGCGGCACTAGATGTCTAGACGCACAAAGTGCAGCGTCCGATCATGTCCAGAGAGGTTCCAAAGCAGCGCAAATGCGACCAAACGCGTCCGATCGATGATGACTAGACTCAGTAGTGCGTCCGATCTCTATGCGCGTGCCCAACAGTCAGGATGACCGGACGTGTCCGGTCAGGACGATAGCAACGTCCGGTCGGTAGCAGAAAGCTGGGTCTCGTCCCCAACGGCTACTTTTTCCATGGGACTTATAAATAGACCCCTAACTGGCCATTTGAGTGTGGAGAGTTGAGGAAACATACTAAGGGTGTTGATACACCATTTTAGTAATCTCCACTTGCATAGTGCTTAATGATTCATTAGGTAATTAGCGTAGGTGCTTCATGAAGTGCTTAGGTTGATTAGACCACCACTTATGCGCTTGCTCTAGGTTTAGGCCTAGTGTTTAGTGAGGTTTGCACACCTCTTATCACTCGGTGCTTGCACACACCATTGTTGTACATTAGAGGGGCTTGTAGTCTTGCGAGATCACACCAACCATGTTTGTGGTGTGGCCACCACCGTGTACCAAAGGGAACAAGGCTCACGGCGGTTCGGCCGGAAGCTTGATAGTGAAGATGGCAGGGAGCGGTCTAGGAGAGGCTTGCCAGAAGGCACACCAGAAACCTACTTGCGCATGGGGAAGGCCTAGGGCTATCCATGGAGTTACCCAACTAGGAGCTTGGCCCTTGCGTGGGATTCCTTGCGAGGGGCTCCAACAAGGACTAGGGGGAAGCTTACGCGGTTCTCGATACCTCGGTAAAAATACCGGAGTCATCGATGGGAGTTTGCATATCTCTACCTTACTCTTTAGCTTCCACTTTTACATTGCAATCTTAGTTTGTGCTTTACTTTCCTAGCTGAGTGATAGGCTAGTTGATAGGTTTGGAACCTAGGTTGCATTACTCCTTTTTTGCGGTAGAGATAGGAACACACTTGCTAAACCGTAGTTGCACATCTAGATAGTTTATCTTGTGCATAAGTTTTTGCTAAGGATAGAAAAAGAGGCCATAGTTTAGAGCTAGAGTTTTAAGTTGCCTAATTCACCCCCCTCTTAGGCGTCATGGTCCCTTATAGTTCTGTTGCCTACCGTATCTAGCTACGGGATAATTTGTCAGCAGTACATAATGTCTTTCATGTTTTCCAATTAAAGAAGTGTTTATGGGTTCCTGAGGAAGTGGTGGAAATTGAAGGACTCACTCTCCAACCTGATATGTCTTATATAGAGCACCCTGTCAAGATCTTAGATGAAAAAGAAAGAGTGACTTGAAATAATGTGGTGAAGTTTTATAAAGTTCAGTGGCAAAATCACTCAGAGGACGAAGCAACATGGGAGCAAGAAAGTTATATCTTGAAGCTTTATCCCCACCTTCTTTGTAGTTCACTGAAGTAATTGTTTAAATCAGAATTTATTTCTTATCTCTTTTCCCACACTAGGCACATGAAATCTCGGGACGAGATTTTGTTTAAGGGGGGTAGAATTGTAACACCCTCGGTGTTACACCATAAATCATTTACTAAAATATGTCATGAGCATCATGTTTATCTGTTAATCCATGTGGTAAAGTGTGTAGATCAATTTTTGTAACTCGAAACAATCAATAAAAATGCGAAACAAAAGTTGATTCAATAGTTCGTGCATATCATGTAGGGTTTAAAACAAATTTTTATTAAGCAAAAATGTTATGAAACATGTATGTGATAGTTAAATAAAGTTTAAAGTGCAAACTTTGTAGATGATAGTGAAATACTTATGGTTGAAAAATAATATTGCTTTGTAATATTTTCAATAGCCGAGAAATCACAAATTGAAATCAAGTTTAGCTCAAAACTTAGAAAATTTCCAAGTCTGTCTACAGCTAGACATTGCTATGTTTAGCAATTTATTGTGAGAGATTGGGTTAAGGAGTGGTGTAGTGTTATAGCTCAATTTGGTAGTCTCATATGTCATCTTGAGCATGGTGAAGCTGGTTTGGCTCCTAGAGCAACCGTTTGGTCGTGTTGAGCGCTTTAAAATTCATGCTCGTTACTATCTCGGGTTGGTTGGCGTCGGGTGCGTGGTCACCGTGTGGCCTCCCCATGCCATGCACATGGTCACATCTCGTGCGGTCACCCTATGCCACCATGCCGGGTCGGTCGAGCCACCTAGGCTGGGCCGAGCCTGGCCACAGCGAGCCATTGGCCTCGTGCTCTGCTGCCCCGCCTCGACTGTCACCATGTGTGCCGCCATGGCTGTGCTACGCTGTCATCACGTCCACCCACTACTGCCTTGCATCATAATGCTGCCACTATTGTCGTGTCGCTCCTATACTCGTGTCTGCTTGCTGCATCGTGTTGCCCCTCCCAGTCCTGGTTGGGTGCGGTCCGCACGTGGTCGTGCACGCCGCCGTCGCTTTGTCAATTATGACACTATGGCCGCGTGAGCCACGCTAGTCGGGTGCCTACGCCTATTGGCTAGCTCCTGCACGTTGGCCTCCATGATCTCACTGACCGCATCCCGCCAAGGAGAGGATGGATTGAGCCCACCTGTTGTGCCCGTTCCTCTCTTTCTCCCTCTGCTTTCCACCGTCGTCGAGTCATGGTCACGGTGAGCCAGAGAGCGAGCACCTCTCATCAATTCCTCTTGACCATGCCTCTGCCCTCACATCCCCTTTATAGCCGCCCCACCCCACTTTGATTGTGGCTCAACCAAGCTCCAATGTTGGAGCTTTGCTCCCACTGCCACGCCATTAAGGCCCAGCCCGCCTTGTCATGGCCAGCTCCAACCATGCCATCTCGCGTCTAATTGACCGCACCACTAGCCTCACCTAGAACCCCTCTTCATCATGCGCAAGCTAGTCACAGACCTAGTGCCATCTACACGCCGCTGACATGGCCGTATCGCTATGGTACGACGTCGAGCTCTCCGCGCGCACGTGGCCAGACTTGCTCGGGACGTCTTCGGCCAGGACACCGCAATGGGTAGGATCATGGTGTGTCACTTATTCTTACCCATCACCTCTATTATCTGTTGTGCACTATGGCTCACCAGAATGTGGTTGCCACCGCTGCAGGTCGCCGCCCCTAGGGAGAGCCCGCTCTGCTTCACCCCCGTTCGTGCAACCACTGCCCATCGTCGCGCGTTGGCCCATAGGTGAGCATCGGTCCCCTAGCTAGGTCTTCAAGGGTCTCAGGTGGCCGGTGTACCTCCTAGTGCCACTGCCTGCCGCGCCGATGAGTGTGGGGCATCTTGGGGACCTCTCTGGTGTGAAGGTGAAAAGATATGAGTGCTCCATTGCAAAGTCGTTTTCTATAGAAATAGTACGTGTAGTGTTCGCTCTATTGTCTGATAACGCGAGGGCATTTTTACAAGAGTGCCACGCGCGCACGGGCTCCCCGCCGTGAGCCACCTCCGCGCGTGGGCCGCGCCCCTTGTGGGTCGCATTGGGCCAAAATCGGTTTATCTTTTTCATGAAAAATAGAAATAGCTTTTCATTTTAATTCTAAGCTAAACTTTGGTAATTAATATAAAATAATGTAGATATCCAAAAATTGTGAAACAAATTTTGTTAGGTTCCTAAAATTGTGCTCTATCTGTTCGTGTATTTAGTTCATATATGTGCTTGTTGATACCAGGAGCTATTAAATCATTTGAGAGTGCTCAATATTATTAAGTTAATTATTGTAGGAATTTTTGTGGTAGATTGGTGATAGCAAAAACTCTAAATTTTTTATAGTAGCTTCATTGTAGTCGGGAAACTATTCCCACTAGTTGGGTAAGTCTTTCGAGTACATTGTGTACTCAGGGTTTATTTACCCCTGTTGTAGGTGCAACTTGAGGAATGGTTGTTGTGTGGAGGATTCTTCTGGTGAGCACAGACGGATCCATGTATCTTATTGTTAGATGTTTATTTCAATTCCACTGTTTAAATTCTACACTTTGAACTTGGTGTTGTAATAATGTATTTCCGAGAACTCTAGTTGTATGAAATAGACTAAGTATTGTAAGCTCATTCTCATTATTGGATCCTAGACGAAAAATGTGGATTGTTCAAGTTCTCCCTTAGGGTGTGCTCGATGGGACCGTCCGATGAAGCTATCTTTTGGGGTGCTTAGTGTTTGGTGGAAGACGAGCACCTTCGGGCGTGTGCTATTTTAGGCGGTTCTACCACACGCCACCTATCAACGGTGCATGTTGCGATGCTTCACCGACCAAATCAACCCGCCTGACCAACTTGACCAAGTCGAGTGGCCAAAACCAACAATCGCCGTCTATGTAGATGACATAGTGGTGAAAACAGCTCAAGCAAGCGACCTGATCACAAACTTGGCCGCTACATTCACGAACCTCCAAAGGTTCAACGTCAAATTGAATCCCAAAAATGTGTTTTTGGGGTTTCGACGGGGAAGCTGCTTGGATACATCATGTCTAAGCGTGGCATCGAAGCCAACCCTAAAAAAATCACGGCCATCTCCAACATGGGCCCTATACGCAATGTTAAGGGCGTACAGAGGCTCACCGGCTATTTGGCCGCCATGAGCCGGTTCATCTTTCGACTAGGCGACTGGGAATGCCCCTCTACAAACTTCTCAAGAAGACAAACACATTCCTCTAGACAAAGGAGACACAGTAGGCTTTCGAAAGCCTCCAAGCATCACTGACATCAACCCCAATCCTCATCGCTCCTGAATGGGGAGAATCCCTCCTCTACATCGTGGCAAGCAACCACATTGTGAGCGTTGCCCTCATCATTATAGTTGTTCATGCAGCCCAAGGCATGACGACACGGCATGAAGCCTGCTTTTTTAGCCCGACACAAGCACGGCCTGGCCTAGTGACGTGCGGGCCTAGGCTGGCCCAGCCCAAGGGAGCAGGATTTGCCTAGGCCGCTGCTCAGGCCGGTGGGGTGGCACGGCACGGCCCAACCTAAGTCGGTTGGCCCGGTAGTGGCCCGGCCTACCCCCTCCCCCTCCTCACTCATCCTCCCCTCCCTAAGGCCTAGCATGGTGCCGCGGCCTAGCGTGGCCAACCTACCTTCCCCGCCTCCCCCCTCCACATATAAAAGCGCATGGGCTGGCTCCATAGCACAAGCTCGCCCTCCATCCCCCTTTCCCACACGCATCGTCCCCCTTTCCCACATGCACAAGCTCGCCCTCGCCTGGCTCGCTACTCTGTCCTTCCTTCTCCACTCCGCTGTTGAGGTACACCACCATGGGCTTGGGGCTCCTCACCTCCGCTCACTGGTCGAGATCCAGATCCAATGACCAGTGTGCCGCCTACCCCCTCTGTGAAGTGCCCCTATGGCCCTACCTCCTCGAGTGCGCGGCGTCGAGCTCGGCAGCAGCAGTAGTGTTGAGCAGGCAGCCTCCTCCATCCTCCATGGATCCAACCTCCTCCATCCTCTTCTTGGCTCCTGCCGCTAGATCTAGTGGTCACCACTAGCCCGCCACCTCCCGTGACTCGAGTAGCTCACACCAATAGCCTCCCCTCCCCCGCCTCTCTCTCTCTCTTTCTCTTGGGATGTGGTTGCAGGCTTCGGGATGGCCTGGTCTGCATGGCCACACTCGCATCTCGCTTCTCCCCACGCATGATGTGGAGACAGGCCTCCTGCCCTTCGTGCCACCCGCTGCCGTCGCCGTTTTGACCTCATCCTCTGTCCTCTCTCCCTTCCCCTACTGATGCAGGCCTCGGGCTAGCCTAGCTTGTTAAAAAGGCCATGCTTTTCGAGCCGGCCCAGCACGGGAAGTGGCCTGATGGGCCATGCTTGGTCTATCGGCTAGGCATGGTGGACTAGGGCGGCATGGCCCGATAGCCCATTGTGCTCTACCATGCCGTGCCCTATCGGGTTGTGCCTGGCACAGGCTCGTGCTGGGCAGGGCCGGGTGGCCCGAATGGCCATTTACTCATCATAAATAGGGAGGAGCCAGGACACCCCCTGAAGGTCCAATGACCAGTGTACTTCGTCGGTGAGGTTCTCACCGATGCTAAAATTCGCTACCCCAAGATTCATAATCTTTTGTATGCCGTGCTGATGTTGACCTAGAAGCTCCTGCACTACTTCACTGACCATGAGGTCATGGTCATCACCTTGTACCCACTTAGGGAGGTCATCCCTAACCATGATGCCGTCGGCCAAATCTCCAAGTGGGCTCTTGAGCTCATGGGCCACGATATCAGGTATGTCCCTTGCACCATTATTAAGTCTTAGGCTCTGGCCGACTTCATCGCTGAAATGATGGAAGTCTAGCTCCTGACCCTAGACATCACCCATGAGTACTAGACAATGTACTTCAACGGGTCAGTCATGGCGCCTGGCTCGAGGGCTAGAGTGGTTTTGATCTCCCTGAATGGGAGCAGGCTCTGCTATGTGATCTGTCTCATTTTTAGCCTTGAACAATGCCGTGGAGTACGAGGCCCTCATCAATGGACTATGCCTCACCATCAAGCTTGGCGCCACATGGCTATATGTCTGTGGTGACTCAGAGTTGGTCATTGACCAAGTCATGAATGAGTCCTCCTGCAAGAGCTATCTCATGGTGGCATACTACTAGGAGGTGCGCAAGCTCGAGGACAAGTTCCAAGGGATCGAATTACATCATGTCCCTCAAAAGGACAACACCACTACCGACTTCCTTGCAAAATTAGTGGCCAGATGGGAACCGCCCATCGATGGGGTCTTTGTAAATGACCTCCATGAGCTATCTGCTCGCATCCGAGAGGATCTGACCCAGATGCGCTCCAACACCAATCTAGCACTTGAGGGCTCTAACCCCCCAACGTGCCCCGACCCTGACCAAGCACTTGGGGGCTCCGACCTTGGCACCTCCATGGCAACATCGCCCAGTGACATCACCGTGATAGCACTCGATCCAGCCGAATAGAGAGCACCACTGCTCACCTACCTCCTCAAGGAGGTTCTCCCACAGGAAAAGGACTGAAGCGCGACAAATTGCTCAATGCGCCAAGACGTTTGTCACCATTAGTAATGAACTTTACAAGCAAAGTCCATCAGAAGTGCTCATGAAGTGCATCTAGACCGACCAGGGGAAACAACTTCTCTTCGAAGTCCATGCTGAAATCTATGGACATCACATGGCCCCAAGGTCGCTGGTCGGGAAAGCCTTTTGCCAAGGTTTTTACTGGCCCACTACGCTGTGAGATGCAGAGGAGGTGGTCCGTAGGTGTGAAGGATGCCAATTCTATGCTCATCAAACTTACCTACCGGTGTAGGAGCTTCAGACCTTCCCTATCACCTGGCCATTTGTGGTCTGGGCCCTCAACATGGTCAAACCCCTCAAAAAGGCCTCGGGTGGCTTCACTCACCTACTCGTGGTGGTGGACAAGTTCACCAAGTGGATAGAGGCAAAGTCCATCACCAATATCCGCTTGAAAGAGGCGGTCAAGTTCTTCCTTGACATCATCTATCAGTTTGGTGTCCCTAACTATATCATCACCGACCACGGAACCAACTTCATCAAGAAGAAGTTCCTGGACTTTTGTGATGGATACAACATCAGGATCGATGGGCCTCGGTCGGACACTCATGTGCTAATGGTCAGGTCGAGTGGGCCAATGGCATGGTCCTCTAAGGACTCAAGCCCTGTATCTTTGACTAACTCAAAATGTATGCCAGGCAATGGGTTGTAGAGGTCCCAACAATCCTCTAGAGCCTAAGAATGACCCCAAACTGGTCCATGGGGTTCACCCCTTTCTTCCTAGCATACGAAGCCAAAGCAGTGTTGCCATCCAACCTCAATCACGGCGCCCTAAAAGTAAAGGCCTTCGACCGAGGCCGAGCCATAGAGGCTCAGTAGGACACGGTCGACTTGCTCAAGGAGGCTCATGAGATGATCGTCATCCACTTTGCTCATTACCAGCAAACTTTTTATAGGTACCATGAAAGAAAAATCAAAGGGGAGGATCCTCGAGGTTAGTGATCTCATACTCTGGAGGACCCAATCAACCAAGGACAAACATAAGCTCTCTCCACTATGGGAAGGACCATACGCAGTGGCCAAGGTGATCCAACTGGGCACCTATTCGCTGAAGGACGACAACAACAATGTTCTCATCAACACATCAAACATCAAATAGTTACATCATTTCTTTCCATAAAGCTTGGTCTTACCGTTTATTTCCATTCAATGCTTGCTCCTACAGCGCCCCAACCCGAGCACTCTTGGCCTGGGTCACTCAGGGGCTCCACGGGGGGTGCGATACCACCCCCTTTTTACTATCATGCAGTAACACTTTTCACCGAAACAAAAGGGCGTCGCCCAAATGAAAGGGCATCTGTTCCTTTGATTACCCTACGTAACTTGCACTTTAGCCTCCCAACCAATCACACCCTACCACGACCTATGGTTATGAGCAGCTAAGCCTCGCGGGCCACGCTCGAGTTCTTAAGGTTGCAGCCTATGAGTCAATGGGTAGGTGCAAAAAAGAAAGGACAAAAAATGAAGCTACGCAAGGATAAAAACAAGGGCTGATCGGACAAGCTTCCTCTCATGTGTGATTTCATCACAAAACGAACTTAAAAATATTCATGAATGTAAAACTATTCACATGGGGACCCCCCACGAATTCATCTTTTACATAAACTGACTATTTCTACTCTAACTCTATTGTGGCCCCCTGGCTATGTCGGTTGATGGTGCGGTTGGCGAGGATGAAGGTAGCTCGGTTGTGGTCAGGACGATGGCGCTCAGCTCGGCTGCGATAGGGATGACATTCAGCTCGGTTGGGGGTAGGACAACGCCAGCCTCCAACCCAGCCTCCACTGCCTCCATAGGCTAGATGATGTCTTCTTGGTGCACATCTACGACCATGGTCGAATGACGAGCCTCCATCACCCACTGCGCGGTGACCTACTCAGCGACCACCTGTGCGTGCGGCACCAAACTTTCCCCCAGCGCATGGATCTCATCTGTGCTCCACCCATTGGCATATCCTCTGTAGATGGTCATGAAGTCCATACCAAGATAGTGGGTCACCACTGAGGTTAGCACCACTGATGTCTCGTAGGACATGCCAACAGAGATGAGCGCCCGAACATCATTTGGGACCACCACCAGCTGGACGGTGGGCATACTGGTGCTTGGTCCTAACCCGAACACCTCAGAGACCACCACCTGTGCAATGTTGCGAAGCTAGTCATGCTCTCCCTCTAGAGTGTGTCACTCAAGGGACTGGGCTAGCGCCTCTATGCTCTGACCGACCATCGCTTTGACCCTCTCCAGCTCTTGCTCCAGAGAGCTGATCTTTCCACCCTGTTCTAGAAACGGATGACAAATTCAGGAGCAAGGAAAAGAAAAATTCAAGGCATCAACTAAGGATAGAACAGGTATGTACCGAGGCGGGCGCTTTTGAGAACAAAAAGCCCTTCCTCTTGCTGGGTCACCCTCTCGAGCAGCTGAGTGTTCGACTCCTCTGCCCCGAGCATCTGCCCTCGGAGTGCGATGACCTCCCGCTCGGCGTCTGTCCAGGCCTTCCACTCTACTTCTAGAGTCTCTAGGGACTTCCTAAGTGCCGCCTTAGTCTCTGCTAAGTGGGCCTTCATCGCATTGAGTTTTTGCTCAGCAACAGTCGCCCACTCAACCGCACGCAGCTCCACCGCCGTGCTCCCATTGCCTCGGCCGCCCAGTCTTGGGACTCATGGCGGGCAGACTCTAGCTTGTGCCTAAGCTTGTTGACCTACTACAACACCACCACTTCTTGCTCGATCCGACCATGCTCCTCCCAAAGAAACCGGGACTTGTAGATCGACATCATCTCTAGGTCCTACGAGACAAAAAGTAGGCGTGATGAGACAACCATTTAAATGCCAAGGAATCAAAGACAACACTAGGAACGTAGAAAACTTACCTTTGCAACATGTGGTAGGTCGACAGTCATGGCCTGATGGATGAGCTCAACCCTCTCCAGGGCCTCCTTGAGCTTTGCCTTGGTAAGGGCGAGATCGGACTCCATCGATAGTCCTCTCTCCCCGAGTAGGCGCCAAAGCTTCACCTTCTACTCGTTAATAAGATGAACTAGGCCTTTCCTAGCTCATCAAGGCAAGGCCACACTAGCTCGTGGGTCACCCCGACCCACCAGAAGAACCAGCCATCATAGTATCAAGCGACGACCAGATCATCACCAACTCTTGAGATGGCTGGCGGTTCCACCCTAGTGTCTTCCTCGCCATCGAAGGGGATGTCCACCACCAGGACTCCATGGCTCACCGGTGGCTGCTCTACCTCTAGCCTAGCCATGTCTCCTTCACCCTCCAACTCTGACCAGGTGGATGAACCGTGCGCTCCTCCACCGGGCGAGATAGGGTGCCCAACTTCCCTCCTCTCCTCCTCTGTAATCGGTGGTGGAGGGACCGCAAGAGTCACCCCCAACCTAGCCTCTACCGACACCATGGGAATCACCGCCATCACCTCTACCACCATCGCCGCTGCCGCCATACTCATGACCGGTCAGAAAGAAATGACCCTCATTAAGGAAGGTCATGCCGCCGCCAACCTACTTCCCCCACCGCTCATCGCAACCCACTATAGGTTGGGCCTCCACCCTTCTCACACGAGAGGTGTGGAGATCTCCATACCAGCTAGAGCATGGCCGCTACAAGAGAAGGCACAAACACAGTTAGTCATACCCAAAAACTCAACTATGAGGGCAAAGGGAAGCATGAATACATACCCAGACAAAAGCGATAGAACCTTGAAACCCTGACCGACTGACGATGAGCCGACCAAACGAGGATCGCTTGGGGGTCGGAGTTCGTGCCCCCTTGGATCGACCAAGGGTAGGGACAGCATGACCGGTCCCCCATTTGGCTAGTGAACGATCATGGCCACCAGCTCGTGGTGAGACCACTGGTGCAATCGGTGGGCCATCTCCCCATTGAGGGCCATGCACACAAGGTGACCCTAAGGGAATAGGCAGACGATCGCACTCCACCGACTGACTGGCACGCTCCATCACACTCGGAGCAGGTGGCTGAGAAGCCGATGACGCCTTCGAAGGGCTATGTCAATGCAAATGACCAAGAGAGTGAGCTTGAGCCAGCCATGGGGCTTAAATACAAGCCCCCATGAAATAGAGCCGTTGTACCCCTTCACTGGGCACAACATGGGGTGACCGGACGCTCCGGTCAGTTCGACCGGACATAGGACCCCAGTGTCCGGTCACCCGATGCTCACCACATGTCATTAGCTTCAAATGCCGATCGCCTGATCTCAACGGTCAAGTGATGACTAGACGCGTCAGTTAGAAAGTGACCGAACACAGGATCCCAGTGTCCGGTTGTTTCCAGTAAGGTTCCAAATGTGAAATTTCACGACCGGACGTGTCCGGTCATGCTTGACCGGACTCACCCGATGTTCAGTCACTCAATGTTTCCTTTGTGCGCCACACGTCAGCATACGTCAGTACTGATCGGACGCACCCTGCCAACGTCCGGTCACTCTTCATGCCAGCATCCGGTCACAAGACCAAGATGCGTGCTCACTGCTGCTACTGACTGGACTCTGAACCCAGTGTCCGGTCACTACACCACCAGCGTCCGATCACTCTGTGAACCCCTGTCTTTTCTGTCTAGGGCGTTGGTGGCACCGTCGGACTATCCGCACTCTATGGGCGAACACTCCACTAGTGAAGTTTGTAACCCTTGCTCAAATGTGCCAACCACCAAGTGTATGACCTTGTGCACATGTGTTGGCATATTTTCACAAACATTTTCAAGGGTGTTAGGACTCCACTAGATCCTAAATGCATATGCAATGAGTTAGAGCATCTAGTGGCACTTTGATAACCGCATTTCAATATGAGTTTCACCCCTCTTAATAGTATGGCTATCTAACCTAAATGTGATCACACTCGCTAAGTGTCTTGATCACCGAAATAAAATGGCTCCTACTATTTATACCTTTGCCTTGAGCCTTTTGTTCTTTCTTTCTTCTTTTCAAGTTCAAGCATTTGATCATCACCATGCCATCACCATCGTCAAGATCTTTGCCATTGCTTCATCACTTGGAGTAGTGCTACCTATCTCATAATCACTTTGATAAACTAGGTTAGCACTTAGGGTTTCATCAATTAACCAAAACTAAACTAGAGCTTTCAATCTCCCCTTTTTGGTAATTGATGACAACCCTCACACAAAGATATGAATTGAGATTTAATTGAATCCATGTTGCTTGCCCAAGCATATTTACCATGTGTAAAAGAATATGGACAAGTTTCATGAACTCCAAATAGTAGCAATTGCTCCCTCTACATATGTGCTAAGAGTTTGGATTGTAGCTTGCACATATGCTTAGATAGGAAATATAGGAGACAATTTCTACCGTATGATGCTAAGGTATAAGAGATGGACCTTTGAAGAGTGATACCAATCGGAGTGCACCAATATACCATCCTTAGCACCATTAGTAACTATACATACACAAAAACTAGAATACCCCATGAGATCAACATTACAAGCAAGGGTCTAGTTTCCATAAAATGAACATAAGTCTAGTTACTTTAGCCTATGCATGCTAGTTTTTCATTTCACCATTCAAGCATGTAACTAGCATACACCACACAAGCATGGATATTAAAATTTAGAACTTGTGCCATGCAAGCAAATATATGAAATGCACATTTAAATGCAACATACAAGTTTATGAGCTTGCTCCCCCTACTTGTGTGCAATTTTTTATGATCCCCTTACAATGTCAATGTTTTATTTGTTTGCTCCTTCTATCTTACTATCTTTGTATCTTACTATCTTTGTGAATTTCTCTCCCCTTTGTCAACAATTAGCACAAAAGGTGAGCTCAAATTATAGATAGGTTGGGGTGAAACCATGTGAAATGAGGATCATTTTTCCAATTTGGTTCAATCTAGATTACTTGCAAAAGATATTTAACTCAGTTTGATCCAAGGACAAGCTTCTTCACACCTCCAAATAAGGGTTATCTTGTACCATGTTGAGTTAAACACTTATAGCTTATTTTCTAGATCAAACACTAGGTTTACAAGTCCACAAATATGTCATATGCTACCACTAGATCATTTCAAGCATACAAGCAATAGTGGTACCATACAAGCATCAAATTCATTTGATTTTCATGAATAAGCCTATTCAAATGTGAAATATATCTAGATGCACTAAACATGTCCGTAGCAAGGATGTATGCCATGCCAATCAACTTTTACCTTGGATTACTCGAAGAAGAGGCATGTCATATAAGTGGGGGGGTGCATCAACATATATTTGAGAAATCAAGTATGTTCAATTCATTCCTTAGCTTGTAAAACCTTTTTTCATCAAGTGGCTTGGTGAAGATATTGGCAAGTTGATCTTCGGTGCCCACACTCTCAATGCAAATGTCCCATTTTTGTTGGTGATCTCTTATGAAATGATGACGGACATCAATATGCTTTGTTCTTGAATGTTGAACCGGGTTGTTGGTGAGCTTCACGGCACTCTCATTGTCACATAGCAATGGCACTTGCTTGAATTTAATTCCAAAGTCACTCAAAGTAGCCTTCATCCAAAGTAATTGAGCACAACAACTACCAGCCGAAATGTACTCCACTTCGGCGGTTGAAAGTGCTATACTATTTTGCTTCTTTGATGACCAAGACACAAGTGATCTTCCCAATAGTTGACATATGCCCGATGTGCTCTTTTCTCAACTTTGCATCCCGCATAATCGGAGTCCGAATATCCAATCAACTCAAATCTTGCTCCTTTGGGATACCACAATCCAACATTTTGTGTATGCTTCAAGTACCTCAATATTCTCTTTGTTGCTTTTGAATGACTTTCTCTTGGTGAGGCTTGAAATCTAGCACACATGCATACACTAAACATCACATCCGGCCTTGATGCGGTCACATAGAGTAGGCTTTCAATCATAGACCGATACATCTTTTGATCCACCATGTTGCCACTAGCATCACTATCCAAGCTTCCACTTGTCCCCATTGGTGTACTAATAGCTTTACTATCATCCATTCCAAACTTCTTGAGCATGTCCTTGATATACTTGCCTTGACTCACAAATGTGCCATTCTTCATTTGCTTTATTTGAAGACCAAGGAAGTAGCTAAGCTCTCCAATCATGGACATCTCAAACTCACTTGCCATCATCTTGCCAAACTCCTCACAAAAATCTTGATTTGTTGACCCAAAAATGATATCATCAACATAGATTTGCATTACAAATAAGTCATTTCCAAGCTTCTTGGTGAAGAGAGTGGTGTCAACCTTTCCCATCTTGAATCCCTTAGAGAGTAGGAAATCTCTCAATCTCTCATACCATGCTCTAGGTGCTTGTTTTAATCCATACAAAGCCTTTCTCAACTTGTAAACATGGTTGGGTTTCTTTTCATCTTCAAAACCGGGAGGTTGCTCAACATACACAAGCTCATTGATGTACCCATTGAGAAATGCACTCTTCACATCCATTTGGTATAACTTGATGTTGTGGGCACAAGCATAGGCTAACAAGATCCTAATTGCTTCCAATCTTACAACTAGGGCATATGATTCTCCAAAGTCAAGACCTTCAACTTGAGTGTAACCTTGAGCCACTAATCTTGCTTTGTTCCTTATTACTATACCATCTTGATCTTGCTTGTTCTGAAAGACCCACTTGGTTCTAATCACATTATGATCCTTAGGCCTCTCAACTAACTCCCATACTTGGTTTCTTGTAAAGTTGTTTACCTCTTCATGCATAGCATTGACCCAATCAACATCCTTCAAAGCTTCATCTATCTTCTTAGGTTCAATGGATGACACAAATGAGAAATGCTCACAAAATGAAGCCAATCTTGATCTAGTTTGCACACCTCTTGAAATATCACCAATGATAGTGTCCAAGGGATGATCTCTTGCAACATTGGTTGGTTGAAGCACTTGCACTTGATTGCTTGCATTTGATAGATCACTTGGTTGAGATGATGAACTAGCCACTTGTTGTTGATCTTGCACTTTGTCATCACTAGTTCTTGCTTGAACTTGATCATGAGAACCACTAATTTGCACATTTGAGTTAGAGAGCACTTGATTCTTGTCATCTCCAACATCAATCACCTCTCTAGGCCTTATATCACCAATGTCCATATTCTTCATTGCATTGACCAATTGAGTGCCTCTTACATCATCTCGATTCTCATCTTCCTCTTGGGAACCATTTGTTTCATCAAACTCCACATCATGAACCTCCTCAAGAGTACCACTAGCCAAATTCCAAACTCTATAAGCCTTGCAGTAGTGGAGTAACCAAGCAAGAAACCTTCATCACATTTCTTTTCAAACTTGCTCAATCTAGTGCCTTTCTTCAATATGTAGCATTTATAACCAAAAACCCAAAAGTATGCTATGTTGGGCTTTCTTCCATTCAAAAGCTCATAAGGTGTCTTCTCCATTATGGGGTGATAATAGAGTTGGTTGCTATAATAGCAAGCCATGTTGATTGCTTTGGCCCAAAATGAATGACTCACATTGTACTCACTCAACATTGATCTTGCCATGTCAATCAAAGTTCTATTCTTCCTTTCAACTAAGCCATTTGATTGAGGAGTGTACTTAACCGAGAATTGATGTCTAATTCCAAATTCATCACACAACTCATCAATTCTAGTGTTCTTTAATTCACTACCATTAATGAAGCATCACAAGTGAGACCATCACTCAAAGGTGAAGTAGAAGTAGTAGTGCTATAAGAAGTGTTAGTGGGAGCAACTATAATGGGCTTATAAAAAGATTCATTAATAAGATCACATGTTAGTCCCACATCACATGATACAATCACTTGCTCCTTCTTGGCTTCCTCTTTGACTTGCTCGATGAGAGAGGAGTGAGCTTTGCCAAGCTTCTCATGGGCTTCCATTAGCCTCTCATGAGTGGCATTGAGCTCATCAAGAGATTGCTCAAGAAATTTGACTTTCTTGTTCAATTCTTTGCACTCGTTTCTCTTCATTTCAAAGCAAGTATGCACTTGCTCACACATGTCCATGAGCTCCTCCTTGGAGTACTCCTCATCATCATCATCACTCCTACAAGCATCACTTTCACATTCATCATCATTACTCACATCATATTTTACCTTGGTGGGTTTTGCCATGAGGCATGTCAAAGGAATGTCAAAGATGGAGGGCTTGTTGTTGATGGCGATGCTTGCTAGTGCTTTCTTGATAGATTTCCTGCCATCATCACTAGAGTCATCACTATCCAAAGAGCCATCACTATCTCAAGTGACCACATAGCCTCCCCCCTTCTTCTTCTTTTGGAAGGTCATTCTCTTCTCCTTCTTCTCCTTCTTTTCTTTCTTATCCTTCTTGTGCTTCTTCTTCTTATCCTCATTATTGTCACTATTGTAGGGACAATTTGCTACAATGTGATTGGGACTCTTGCAATTGCAGCAACTTCTCACATATTCTTTGCTTTTGGTGTGATCTTTTCTCTTTCTTGCACCATAGCCCTTCTTCTTCATGAATTTTCCCATCTTGTGTACAAAGAGGGCCATAGCTTCATCATCAATATCACTAAGATCATCATCATCACTTGATTATTTCTTGGACTTGCCCTTGTTCTTGGATAATGATGAGCTAGCCTTGAATGCTATACTCTTCTTCTTCTTTTCTTCTTCTTCCTTCTTGTCATCCCCCTCCCTTTCCACACGGTATGTCTCTTGGGTCATGACATCACCTAGTACTTGGTTAGGGGTAATCTCCTTTGTAAGGAAAATGGACCCTAGGCCCATTTACTTTGGATTTTGGTGTTTGATGACTAACACAACCAAATTGGACTAATGAATTTGCAAGTGTTTGTTTTGTAGTTCAATAGGGTGCAAGACGTGACTTGGATAAAGGCAACGTGATGATCCGATGATCAATACCATAAGCAAGACCTTAGGAGCACAAGAAAAGACACAAGATATCAAGCAAAGTCCAAGCATGAAGATATGAACCAAGCCGGACGCAAGATCGTGAAGAAATGAACTCACAGAGGGCACATGACGCTACACAGGACGCTGCACAGGACGCTCCAATACACAGGACGCTGCACCGGGTGCTGCACAGGATGCTCTGATACACAGGATGCTGTACCGGACGCTGCACAGGACACTGCATCAGACGCTCCGATCAAGCAATAGCAGAGTCAACAGCAGCGACCGGACGCTACACAGGACGCTACACCGGACGCTCTGATGCATAGGACGTTACACCAGACATTGCATAGGACGCTGAGTGCCAGAGTTCGGTCAACATCAGTAAGGTTCCAGAGAGCCATTTTTGTGACTAGACACATCCGATCAGTGCTGACAGGACGCTGGTTAGAGTCTGGTGAGTAGCAGAAAAGCGGGATTTCGTCCCTAACGGCTACTTTCTCAGTGGGGCTTATAAATAGACCCTCCAACCGACCATTTGAGGTGTGTAGAGCTAAGGAAACATACCAAGGGTGTTGATACACCATTTTAGTGATCTCCACTTGCATAGTGCTTAGTGTTTCATCATGTGATTAGCGTATGTGCTTTGTGAAGTGCTTAGGTTGATTAGACCACTGCTTATGCGCTTGCTCTAGGTTTAGGCCTAGTGTTTAGTGAGGTTTACATACCTCTTATCACCCGGTGCTTGCGAGCACCATTGTTGTACATTGGAGGGGCTTGAAGTCTTGCGATATCACACCAACCGTGTTTGTGGTGTGGCCGCCACCATGTATTGGAGGGAACAAGGCCCGCGGCATTTCGGCCGGAAGCTTGATAGTGAAGACGGTGGGGAGCATCCAGGAGAGGCTTGCCGGAAGGCACGTTGGAGACCCACTTGCGTGTGGGGAAGGCCCTAGGCTATCCACAGAGTTACCCGACCGGGAGCTTGGCCCTTACGAGGGATTCCTTGTGAGAGGCTCCAACGAGGACTAGGGGGAAGCTTGTGCGCTTCTCGATACCTCGATAAAAATACCAGAGTCATCGACAGGAGTTTGCATATCTCTACCTTGCTCTTTAGCTTCCACATTTACATTGATTACTTTACTACATTTGTGGTAGAGATAGCAACACACTAGCAAAACCATAGTTGCACATTTAGATAGTTTATCGTTTGCATAGGTTTTGCTAAGGTTAGAAAAGGAGGCCATAGTTTAGAGTTAGTATTTTTAAGTTGCCTAATTCACCCCCCTCTTAGGCGTCACGGTCCCTTCAATTGGTATCAGAGCCGGTTGGCTCAATTTGGACCTTTGGCTTAACCACCGTTGAGCCGACACTATTTAGAGTGATTGAGATGGATACCGCTAGGCCTCCGTACTTTGACGGCACTAACTTCCCATACTATAAAGCTAGAATGGCTTGTCACCTTGAGGCGATTGATTTGGGTGTATGGAGAGTCACTCGTGATGGGATAAAACCCATCAAGAATCCCAAAAAACCCACAAAGAGTGATGAAAAAGAATTGCACTTCAATGCTAGAGCTAAAAATTGCTTGTTTGAATCACTTAGTATGGATGTTTTTAACCAAGTATTCACTTTAAATATGGCAACACGAAATTTGGTTAAAACTTCAAGAGCTCCATGACGGCACAAGCAATGTCCGTGAGCAAAAACATTGTCTAGCAAAGTAAAACTATGATTCCTTTACTATGAATAATGATGAGCTTGTTCATGATATGTATTCCTATTTGAATCTAACTAACAATGAGCTCCATTCTATAGAATTATTAAAGCTAGATGATGCGGACATCGTGAGGAAGATCATCTCCGTGCTACCACAAAAGAAAAATGCAAGCATCATCACCATCCTTCACAACATGGAGGACTTGAGCAACATGACCTCGAGCATAGTCATTGGCAAGTTAGTGGCATTTGAAATGTCACATAAGATGGGTCAAGAAGAAGCTTCTTCATTAAGCAAAGGCAAAGCTCTCGCTTGTAGCGAGAAAAAGAAGATGAAGGGCAAGCAAGTTGAGACAAGCTCAAGCTCAAGTTCCTCAAGTGAAGATGAAGAAGATGAGGACGATGATGATGATGAAGATTCAAATGATGATCAATCTTCCTCCTCCACCTCCGATCTTGATGAAGAATCAATCAAAGTAATCAACAAGGTGGAGAAGATGATCCAAAGGCTCAATGTCAAGGGTGTGCCCATCCAAATTCAAGATTTCATTTTCACAAATCAAAGAAATAAGCAAAGAAAGAGAGGATGCTATGGATGTGGCGAGTTGGGGCACTTTGTGGAAATTTGTCCAAACAAGTCCACACCCAAGACAAAAAAGAAGGCATGCAATAACCAAGCCCTCACATCAATATGATCATGGGATGATTCTTCAAGTGAAGAAGAACCCCATCACAAGAGGCGAGGCCGTAAGCACTCATCATCAAGCTCCTCTCGTGTGTGCCTTATGGCATGAGGTAATGAAAGCTCTTCCTCTAGTGAGAGTGATAGTGATGATGATATGCCTTCTTATCATGAACTTGTGTAAGAAAATCTTAAATTTGCTAAAGCTTGCACTAGTCAACAAAAGAAGCTCAAAAGTTTAAAAGAAAAGCTAGATAGTTCACAAAAAGCATATAAAACCTTGCTTGAACAATATGAGAACTTTGCTAATCTCAATGTTGAACTATCTACTAAAATTGAGAAACTTGAGACTAGTGCAACAACAAATGCATGCACAATCAATGATGAGCAACTCTTAAAGAAAAATTAAAAATTAAAAGAAAAGTTAGCTAGCTCACAAGAAGCATATAATAGTTTGCGTGCTAAAATGGAAACCATGTGCAAACATTGTGATGAGCTAACTAATAAAGTTGCTAATCTTGAAGCCATTAGCACAACCCCCACCAAGGCATCTAAAAGGAAAAGTTCTATCTTTAACATGTCTAAAAGGATGCCTCTACTTCTTGCAACGATTTATGTTTAGACTCACCTTTGTGCAACCAAGTTTGTGTTGAGAAAGTTGTTGTAGATACATGCACACAAGAGGTTGCAAAGGAGAATGAGCAACTCAAGCAAGAAGTAGCTTGCCTCACCAAAGACTTGACTCAAGTGAAAGGCAAGGCGAAGCAAACCCAACTTCATCAAGATAACATCATCAAGGGAGTGAAGAAGCTTGATGAAGGACAAACTATGGTTTGTTACATGTGCCACAAGGAAGGTCACAAGTCCTATGAGTGCAAGGTGAAGAATGGGGGAGGAGCAAAGAAGAAGGAGAAAAAGCAAACAAGCAAGCTCTCCAACACCTACACCAACAAGATGGACAAGAAGGCCTCCACTCCTTATCTCTTGAAGAAGAAGAAAAATGACAAGGTGGTGGCCATCAAGGTGAACAAGCAAGCCAACAATGGGGTCAAACGCTTTTGGGTGCTAAAGGAAATCATTTCAAACATGAAGAGCACCAAGAAGGTTTAGATCCCGAAAGGGAAGTAAGAAGTCCGTCAGACGTCGGGGAATTTGGAAACTTGGCAAAGTATGGGTGCATTTCATGGGGTGCATCATGATAGACAAAGTCATTGCCAAGTAGGTTAGTGAATACTATGGACCCAAATTCCCCTTCCCATGTTAGGTAACTAGATGTCATTACTTTCAATTAGTATTCATTTCAATTGGTATTGTTTTTCAATTAATATACTCTTAAAGCATCTAGTTATCTTTCATGCCTATGTTTGCATTTACATGTTTAAATCTTTTGTCATACATTCAATAGGTATATCATATGGTAGGCTTGCTCGGTTTCTTTATCAACCCTTGGAGCAAGCCTACATGGTTTAATATTGTTTAGGAGCACGGCACATACCTTGTTTTACAATTTTTTTATCTAATATGTGCCAAAGTCCAAATTGTAGATAATCTCTCCCAAATACAATCTTTCAAGTGGTATTTTGATACTTTAAATCAGTGTGCACAAATTTTACAAGTATTCAACACTTGTGTGCACAAATTTAGGAGGAGCTTATTCTACAACTTGGATGCTTTGAGACTAACACTTTTTCAAATGGTATCAATTTTTCAAACCTATCACATGTGTAATAGTCTCATTGTAAGGAAATTGGAGTCCCCGGAGTTAAGCATCATTCTTCAATTGGCATAATCATGTTGATTTCATTTCATATTTATATGCTTTCTCCATGCATTATATAGATTAAACTCTCTTGTACAATAAATTGCTAATTATGCATATGCTTTGCTTTCTACCATATGTATGCATATATTTAGGGAGAGCTTAGTCTATATAATGTGAGAGTCAAATTTTGTGATCCATTTCACTCTACATACAAAGGATCACAAAGTTTGACCCTCCCTTGTGCTACTAATGTCTTCCTTTTTGGTGTTTGATTCCAAAGGGGGAGAATTTAGAGAACCAAAAGCAAGCATTATTTATTGGACCTATTGGTCTATAAGTGGTAATGGTTCAAGAAAGGGAGGATCGTGGATTATGGATTAGTCTAAGTAATGGGGAGAACTTGTAGGAAACAAGGCTTAAATCCATAATGCCACATGGGGACATTTGCAAGGGCAAGATAAGGTTGCATATAGTATCTTATATATAGTATCTTTTAGCATCACATAACCTTGTCCCTTGCATTGCATCCTAGCAAGTAGATAGTTTTTCAATTTAAAAAATTTTATTATTTGCTTGCTTTGGTCGTGTTGTCATCAATCACCAAAAAGGGGGAGATTGTAAGGAAAATGGACCCTAAGCCCATTTACTTTGGATTTTGGTGTTTGATGACTAACACAACCAAATTGGACTAATGAATTTGCAAGTGTTTGTTTTGTAGTTCAATAGGGTGCAAGATGTGACTTGGACAAGGACAACGTGATGATCCGATGATCAACACCATAAGCAAGACCTTAGGAGCACAAGAAAAGACACAAGATATCAAGTAAAGTCCAAGCACAAAGATAGCAACCAAGCCGGACACAAGATCACGAAGAAACGAACTCATAGAGGGCACATGACGCTGCACAAGACGCTCCGATGCATAGGACGCTCCGATGCACAGGACGCTGCATCGGACACTACATAGGATGCTGCATCGGACGCTCTGATCAAGCAATAGCAAAGTCAACAGCAGCGACCGGACGTTGCATAGGACGCTGCACCGGACGCTCCGATGCACAGGACGCTGCACCAGACGCTGCACAGGACGTTGAGTGCCAGAGTCCGGTCAACATCAGTAAGGTTCTAGAGAGCCGTTTTCATGACCGGATGCATCCGGTCAGTGCTGACAGGACGCTGGTCAGAGTCCAATTAGTAGCAGAAAAGCGGGATTTCATCCCCAACGGCTACTTTCTCAGTGGGGTTTATAAATAGACCCCCCAACCAACCATTTGAGGGGTGTGGAGCTAAGGAAACATACCAAGGGTGTTGATACACCATTTTAGTGATCTCCACTTGCATAGTGCTTAGTGTTTCATCAGGTGATTAGCATAGGTGCTTTGCGAAGTGCTTAGGTTGATTAGACCACTGCTTATGCGCTTGCTCTAGGTTTAGGCCTAGTGTTTAGTGAGGTTTACATACCTCTTACCACCCGGTGCTTGCGAGCACCATTGTTGTCCATCAGAGGGGCTTGAAGTCTTACGAGATCACACCAACCGTGTTTGTGGTGTGGCCGCCACCGTGTATTGGAGGGAACAAGGCCCATGGCGTTTCGGCCAAAAGCTTGATAGTGAAGACGGCGGAGAGCATCTGGGAGAGGCTTGCTGGAAGGCACGTCGAAGACCCACTTGCGCATGGGGAAGGCCCGAGGCTATCCATGGAGTTACCCAACTGGGAGCTTGGCCCTTGCGAGGGATTCCTTGTGAGGGGCTCCAACAAGGACTAAGGGGAAGCTTGCGCGCTTCTCGATACCTCGATAAAAATACTAGAGTCATCGAAGAGAGTTTGCTTATCTCTACCTTGCTCTTTAGCTTCCGCATTTACATTGATTACTTTACTACATTTGCGGTAGAGATAGCAACACACTACCAAAACTGTAGTTGCATATTTAGATAGTTTATCGTTTGCATAGGTTTTGCTAAGGTTAGAAAAGGAGACCATAGTTTAGAGTTAGTATTTTTAAGTTGCCTAATTCACCCCCCCTCTTAGGCGTCACGGTCCCTTCATCCTTCAATCCTCCTCTTATGATAAGCAATCTCAACATCTCAAATCTTGGAGGTAAGCACATCAAGAACCGATGAGAGACATCATCATCCTTGATCTTCTCTCCCAAGGCCTTCAAGTCATTTACAATCACTTGCAACCAATGGAACATTTCTAGAATGCTCTCATCTTCCTTCATCTTGAAGCTTGTCAACTTATCCTTGAGAATGTACAACTTAGCACTCTTCACCGCCGGTGTGCCCTCATATGTTTCCTCCAATCTCCTTCACACCTCATTTTCTCTTTCACAATCCTTGATTTGCTCAAACACCTTGGAATCAATGGTATTGTATATGGTGTTGAGAGCCATTGTATTGCATTGCTTGTTGGTCTTGTCTTGGTTGGTGGGGTCATCAGGATCAATGATAGCATAGTCATTCTCGGTCACCTCCCATACTTAATCATTGATTGAACCAAGATATATCCTCATCTTTCTCTTCCAATAATCATAGCATGTGCCATCAAAGAACGGTGGTTTGCCCCCACATGGTTGAACATAACTTGAGCCATAATTTGACACCGAGGTTGTTAAACCTTCAATCAAACAGAGACCATGGCTCTGATACCACTTGAAAGGTCCAAATATGGCTAGAGGGGGGGTGAATAGCCTATTTAAAAATCTATAAATCAACTAGAGCAATTTGATTAGCATGACAAATAGCGAAATGCAAACTTGCTCTAGCTCTACAAGGGTTGCAAGCCACCTATCCAATAATTCTAGTTGCAATAATTACTAGGCACACAACTTGCAATGTTACTACTCACTAAGAGCTCTCAATCTTGCTACTCTAAAGAGCTCCACTAGATGAACTTAAAATAACAAAGCAAGCTCTCAATTTTAATTACACTAAAGAGCTTGCCACAACTAGTTTGCAAGAATATTAATGAGTGAGTAGGGTGATTATACCGCCTTGTAGAGGAGTGAACCAATCACAAGATGAATACTAAATCAATCACTAGAAGAATACCAAAGGGCAAGAGACAACCAATTTTTCTCCTAAGGTTCACGTGCTTGCCGGCACGCTAGTCCCCGTTGTGTCGACCAACACTTGGTGGTTCGGCGGCTAAGAGGTGTTGCATGAACCTCATCCACACAATTGGACACCGCAAGAACCTACCCACAAGTGAGGTAACTCAATGACACGAGCAATCCACTAGAGTTACCTTTCGGCTCTCCGCCGGGAAAGGCATAAGACCCCTCACAATAACCATGATCGGAGTCGGAGACAATCACCAACCTCCACTCAATGATCCTCGCTGCTCCAAGCTATCTAAGTGGCGGCAACCACTAAGATTAGACTCCTAATGCTTACAATATGCTACTGTGAAAAGTTCATACCATTTGCACATGTATAACATCCTATACAAAAATGACAAGCTAGCAATGGTTATTTTAGTGAAAATGGAAAACCCTATAGAAAAGTGTCAAGCAATAGATTATATATTTTTCCTAGCTTTACATTAGTGCCATACTACTGTATAAAAATTTGCATAGCAATATTTTACATATTTTTATCCCTACAAATTTCCTTAGAAAATTCCATTTATTAATAAATAAATAGAAAGACCATATTTAAATCAAGTTCACAGCAAGCTTATTATTTTTCCAAGCTAGGGCATGTCAATACAAAACCCACAAAATTAGAATCACATTTTTATCATTTTTCTAGCTCAAGATATCTAATTTATAAAACGGTAAACATACAAAAAGCACTCATTTAACTATATTTAAATCACCTTGAAAAATACTAGAAAATGCACATTTCATATTTTTATAAAAAACTACACTTCCTAAGGAATACAACAAAATTTAGTTCACAAGATTTGGACCTCTACAACTCTACTTATCATTTTTTCAAAGTTTGCATCAAATCTAAAAACAAATAAACTAGCTTTCTCAATCGAGTCACTGATAGCTGGGGCCCTCGGTTTAGTCGACCCCACACGTCAGCGACGGCAAAATAGAGCGTGGCGCGGGACAACCGGAGTTCGCTGACGGCGACCCTCTTCGGCGACAGCACTGACCCAACCGTGATCCCCATGACCTCTCGCACCTATTGAGCTGACAAGCTAGACCTATTGCCGGAGCTAAGCACGGCGGCGGCGTCTTGGCGGCATGGCAGAGCAGGACGATGGCGCTACACCGGCGGTGATCGTGACGACTCGATCTAATGAGTCTATGAGCTGCTACACACGACGGCGGTTCTAGAGCACCAACCACTATGGCGAAAGGTGGTCGGAGGCGGTGCGGTCATGACGACGGAGTGCAGCGGCGAAGCACCGGTGAGGTCATGCGCGGCATGACGGCTTACCGGGCATGGTTAGTAAGCAAATGTGGGCGCGGTGAGACTCTAGGATGACGGTGGAGTGGCTGCAGTGCTTGGCGGAGGTGGTGCGGTGCTTGGTGGAGGTGGCGCGGTGATGCGGTGGGGTTGCGACGGCACTGCTGTGGTGGTAGAGAAGCGACATGACACAGCGCAAGGCGAGCGGGGTGGCCAGCAAGGGTGATGGCGGCGCTGTCCACTGCTGCGGCTGCTATAGGTGGTTGAAGGAAGAGGCAGAGAGCGAAATGAGAGCGCGGGGATGGAGCGGGCGAGTGTGGGGCGTGATGTAGTGTGCTCTGGCCCGACGTGGCCTGGCTAGTCAGACCGGCGGTGACGCATAGCTTCGCTTCCTCCATGCGGCGGCCATGCTCTATTGCCGATCGACCATGATAGCGCACGGCGCGGCATTCGTCAGAGTGCGATCCTATGCCTGACAGCACGATTTGAAGCAATTCAATCTCCTAATCCGTAGCTTGTTAGTGCAAACAACCTAAACATAACTCGTAGCCCTAAGTACCAGCTACAAAACTCCTTTAGAAATCAAGGTCTAATTTGCAATGGATAGAGAGTAAAATCAACTCAAAGTAGTGACCATCAAACTGCAAGCACGCAAGACTTAGAAATTTTTTCCTAAGTGCTGAAATCAATGAAATGCTGATTCGTGTGAGCAATTTTTAAGCATGTTAGGAGCTAAACTAGCCTATGACCCAAAAATAAAAGTTGTTCCTCTCATCAAACACTACAACTTTACTTTAGTGCACACATCCATGCAAGGTCTCTATGATATAGTTCAAACTTGGTCAAACCTATTACATTCAAATGATGACTTATACTTGAACTATGACTTAGTGACCAAATTAACCCTAGCCATGGATACCAAAGTTGTTCATGATGACATGCTAAACATGTTTAAGCTATTCCCAAGTTCACACAATCATTTCATACATGAGTTACACATAAAGCTTTCCAGGTCAACATATATAATATCACTTAAGGACTTGATTAGACAAAGTGACCTAAATGAACAATGTTCCATTAGTCATCCTAAGCGTAGCTAAGATGTTTTAGTGAATCACCTCAACCATTTACATATATTCACTCATGATCATATGCATATATACAAGGAAACATAAAATAACAAGCATGTTTCCTATGTTTCAATCATATGTTTCAATTGTAAAAGCTTATATATGAATGCTCGATGCTCATGCAATGCAAGTTAAATTATGCAAGCTTAACACCTAGGGTGTTACAACCCCTCCCCCTTATAAAAATCTCGTCCCGAGATTTGCAAGACATACCATTCTTGGAAAAAGATGGGATAAACCACACACAAGTAATCCTCTCTTTCCCACGTAGCATCTTGTTCACTATGATTATTCCACACCACCTTATAAAACTTAATGATCTTACTCCATGTTACTCTTTCCACCTCTTCTAACACTCGGATTGGCTTTTCTTCATAGGTCAAATCCGATTGAAGCTTTATGTTGGTGGGTGTAATAGCTTCCTCAGGTACACGAAGACATCTCTTCAACTGAGAAACATGGAAGCCATCGAATATTGCACTCATCTCTGGTGGAAGTTGTAACTTATAAGTGACATTCCCTTTCCATTCAATAATCTTGTATGGCCCTACATATCTAGGTGCAAGCTTCCTTTTCACTCCAAATCTCTGCACTCCTTTCATGGGTGATACTTTCAAGTATACGTAGTCTCCCACTTCAAAAGTTAGTGGTCTTCTTCTTTTATCCGCATAACTCTTTTGTCTAAATTGAGCTGCTTTCATATGTTGTTGAATAATACACACTTGCTCTTCAGCTTCAGTGACAAAGTCAATACCAAAGTATCTCCTTTTACCGGGCTCAATCCAATTCAACGGAGTTCTACATTTTCTGCCGTACAAGGCTTCAAAAGGAGCAATCTTGATGCTTGCTTGATAACTGTTATTATAGGAGAACTCAGCTAAAGGTAACCATTTCTCCCATGAACCCTTGGAAGATATAACACAAGCTCTCAGCAAATCTTCTAAGATCTAGTTCACTCACTCAGCCTGTCCTGAAGTTTGTGGATACTATGCTGAACTTCTAATTAGCTTAGTTCCCAAAGCCTGGTGCAAGTGCTCCCAGAAACAGGCTATAAACTGTGGTCCTTGATTTGAGATTATGGTCCTGGGTACTCCATGTAGTCTCACGATCTAGGAAACATATAGCTCAGCGTACTTCCCCACGTGATACCTTATGTTCACAGGTATAAAATGTGCTGACTTGGTAAGACGATCTACAATGACCCATATTAAATCGTGACCTTGCTGTGTCACTAGAAGGCCTATGATAAAGTCCATACTAATTTCTTCCCATTTTCAACCTAGGATAGGCAATGGCTGAAGTAACCCAATAGATTTCATATGAACAACTTTTACTCTACTACAGTTATCGCACCTAGCGACATAGGCTGCGATCTCCTTCTTCATCTTAGTCCACCAAAAATGGGTTTTCAAATCTTGATACATTTTACTGCCACCCGGATGGATAGACAATTTGGACAAATGAGCTTCATCTAAAATTTGATTTTTAAGCTCACGGTCTTTTGGTACCACAAGTCGGTCCTCAAACCATAGCACACCCCTTTCATCTAATCTGAAATGCTTAGTTTCTTGCTCTTGCATCTTTCTCTTGATGTGAAATATACCTACATTTGTCTTCTGCAGTTCTATGATTTTGCTCTCAAGTGAACAACTGATAGTGATATTGTGTTGTACAACAGGATGTAACAAATTAAATCCATCTTCCAACAATGCTTCCACCGTGTTGCAATGAGATTTCTGACTAAGTGCATCGGCTACAACATTGGCTTTCCCTGGATGGTAGTGCACTTCTAAATTGTAGTCCTTAATCAGCTCTAGCCATCTTCGCTGTCTCATATTCAGCTCAGGTTGGGTAAAGATATATTTGAGGCTTTTGTGGTCAGTATATATGTGACATACATTGCCCAGCAAATAATGTCTCCATATCTTTAATGTATGAACAACTGCTGCAAGTTCTATATCATGTGTAGGGTAGTTAACTTCATATTTTCTCAACTGCCAAGAAGCATATGCAATAACTCTTCCTTCTTGCATGAGCACACACCCCAAACCTATACCTGATGCATCACAAAATACATCGAAAGGCTTCTCAATGTCGAGTTGTGCTAAAACAGGAGCTGTAGTTAACAGAGTCTAGAGGGTGTGAAATGTTGCTTCACATTCTGGTGTCCACTTGAACTTCTCATCTTTTTGAACTAGCCTAGTCATGGGCTTAGCTATCTTAGAGAAATCTAGAATGAAACAACGATAGTAGCCTGCTAACCCTAGAAAACTCCAAACTTCATGAACCAAAGTTAGGGCCTTCCAATCCGTGACCTCTTGTACTTTCGATGGGTCTACAGATATTCCATCTCTTGATAAGATATGACCTAAGAAAGGTACTTTACTCAACCAAAATTCACACTAGCTAAACTTTGCATACAACTTATGCTCCCTTAATCTAGATAGAATAATCCTCAGATGCTCTGCATGATCTACCTCATTCTTCGAATAAATCAATATATCATCGATAAACACGACCACAAACTTGTCGAGCTCGGGCATGAATACCGAATTCATCAGGTACAGAAGTAGGCAGGAGCATTCGTTAGTTCAAAAGATATAACCAATTACTAATACAAGCCGTACCTAGTGGAGAAAGTAGTTTTAGGTATATCCTCTGGCCTGATCTTTATCTAATGATAGTCTGATCTCAAGTCAATCTTGGAGAATACCTTTGCTTTTGCCAACTGATCGAACAAGATGTCGATGTGAGGCGACGGGTACTTGTTCTTGATGGTCACAACATTAAGTGGCCTATAATCCACACACATTCTCAAGGACTTGTCCTTCTTCTTTACAAACAATGCTGGACATCCCCATGGAGATGAACTAGGTTGAATGAGACCCTTGTCCAACAGATCTTGTAGCTAATTTTTAAGTTCTGCTAACTCATTTGGTGGCATCCTATAAGGCCTTCTCGAGATAGGTGTTGTACCAAACACTAACTCAATCTTAAATTCCACATCCCTATCAGGTGGTAAACCTGGTAACTCATCTAGGAATACCTTAGGAAACTCACAAACCACTAGGATATCACAAAGGGTAGTGGTTTGGATAGCACAAGCTAAGTGTTGGAGTTCAAAATTTTAGGAGAGTGGTACTAGAAAATCATTTCCTCCCTTGGGTTCTCTCAACATAATAGTCCGAGTGCTAGTGTCAATGAGAACACCATGATCTTTCAACCAATTCATGCCTAAGATTACACTTATGGATAACCCGGGCAATACTATCAAATCCGTTGTATACTCCCTCTCTAGTATAGAGATGAACACGTTTCTGACTATCTTATTTGTAGAAATAGTAGCCCCAGCTGAACTTATATTATAACCACCCTTGCTTACTTTAATTATTTTTGATCATGTCTAGATGCAAATGCTTGGCTCATAAATGAATGAGAAGCTCCTGAATCAAATAAAACAATAGCGGGATGCTTGTTGACAAGAAACATACCGGTCATGATAACTTCTCCAGCAAGCACTTCCTCAACAGCGGTATAGTGCACATATCTAGGACGTGCCCTTGAGTTCTCCTGCCTCTGATTGTTCTGATTCTGATTGCCATTCTTCTTAGGGTGGGGGCATTCTTTGGCCCAATGACCCACTTGATTGTAGTTGTAGCAAGGTTGATTACTCCTTGGTCATGTGGAGTTTCCTTGACTGCCATACCCTTTAGGTAAGGCAATAGTGAATGCCTTATGGAATACCTTCTGAGGCCTGCTATTCTGAGCTTTTGGTGGTGGAGGCATGAACTTAGGTGTAGGTGGGTGGAACTGTGGTCTAGCTGTTATAGGAGCTCTAGACTATGAAGATCTAGAGGCACCTGCCTCAATTGCCCTCTTGCGGCCCTTAGCTACCGCATGCATATTGTTATGGTTTTCCTGGGTCAAAGCATCACTAATAAACTCATTGTAGGTGGTGCACTTGGAATTGGCCAGTCTTCATCAGTTTCGTGCTCAGACCCTGCTTGAAGCTCTCTATCTTCTTCTCTTCGGTATCAACAAAACCTGGGGCATACCTGGATAGGTTGTTGAAAGCATGCATGTATTCAGTGAGGGTCTTAGTCCCTTGTGTGAGCCTCATAAATTCAGCCGCCTTCATATGCATCAGCCCTGGGGGAATGTGATGTCCCCGAAAGGCCAACTTGAACAGCTCCCATGTTACATGCGCATTCGTAGGTAGAGAGGACAAGAAATGTGTCCACCAAATCCCTGCCGGTCCCTGTAACTAATGGGATGTATACTTAGCCTTCTGATGCTCGGTGACCCTTAGCAGACGAAACTTCTGCTCAATAGTGTTGAGCCACTCGTCCACCTGTAGCGGTTCCTCAGCCACCTTGAAAATAGGAGGCTTTGTATCTAGAAATTCCTTGAAGGTACTGTGCCGGTTTCGCTCAGGCCCCTATTGGTGTGGGTGGGCATGAGCTATGTTCTGTGCAATGAGGCGCAGAGCTTCCTCCATTATCCTTTGGCTTCCCAAGAATTGGGTAAAGAACTTCTGAGCAGACGGCGGTGGTGGTGGTGGTAAGTCATCATCGTTGCCATCATGGCTGCTGCTAGCTCCTACACAGGTGCGAGTCATCTGCAAAGTTGCAACAATAAGTGATTATTGGATGATGTCAGGAGATTATAGATGAATTTTATAATCATGCCAAACTAAAATTACTGGAGAGAATCTTAAATTCATACAATAAGAATAGAGGCATAATAATTCATTCTCGCAATAGGACACCACTAATTTGATCACTTATCGGACTCATAGTGCCTTAACATTCAAATCATGATCACTGATAAATGAACTGGAATTGCATTAGCATTTAACCAAACATGAGATAACATGCAAATACCAATATTACATGATAGTCCAATCACCAACACCAAACTCAAACTGTAGGTCCATTACATAGATAGCGATGATACATCTAGTGTTTCTACTAAGTACTAAGCGATCTAATCCTCATTATGATCACTATCAAGGTTAGAGATAGGATCATCTCCCTCCTCAGGCTCCACTTCTTCCTCGTCCTCATCGTCATCTTCTTCTATATTTGGACCATCTTCTTCCCCATCAAGGATTAGGTTCAGCTGGTTGTTCAGATAGTGCACCTCATGCTAAAGGTCCATCACTCGAAGCTGAGCTTGTGCAAGCTACTAACATAAGCCCCTTTCAGCACGGTCCTGCGCGTTACTTATGGCATGGTGCCTATCTCGTTCTATTCTTGCTACGTAGCACGGTTGTTTGCTGTGTCCCACTGGCGTGTAGCTGTGGATGCCTTGGCACGGGCGGCCTCTAGCTACTCCTACTGTCCTGCAAGCAATGCTTGATCATCAACTCTTGCTTCTTGGGCTGCTGCTCTCTGTTGATCCACTTGCTCCATTTGGGTATGGAGATTGCCCAAAGCTGCATAGGCTTGGTTAGATTCCCATCGGGCTTCACTTGCTGCTTTCTTATGCCTGCGCACACGCTTCTTGAGCTTGTGTTGTGCAGCTTCAGCTCTCATGAGCTTGTCCATGCAAGTGGTGTATGATTCCTACAAGAAATTTCTGGTGTCCTGGCATATACAAAACATCTTCATCACCGTAAACATGTCACTCATAGCAGGACTAGAGCTATTTGCCCACTCATCCCAATCTCGAATCAATGCATTTTGATTGCGTTGTTCCCATATTGCTGTGGATGGATCCACCCGAGGACACATACTAGCGGCACTACCGGTAAATGCATCCTCATGCTGCTGATAGATCCTACTTAAAACCTCAAAGGCCACCACTTGGGCAGCCTCCCAAGGAGTTTTCCCTTCGGAATCCGCCTTCCACTCCTGCTAGAAAGGTGCTTGTGTGTGGGCTGGTATGGTTAGCTGCACCTCATACCATGGCTGTCCCTCCAGGTACTCTTCATTCCAATGATAGAGAGGTGGCTCCTAATACCCCACAAAGTGCAAAACTCTCCAAAGCAAAGCAGGAGTTCCGAACACCATCAGGAAATTCTCACATCCAACTAGTGTTGCCATCTGTATGTACAACTTTCGTGAGACATTGCCATAATGGATAAGAGTTACATAACCGAGTAAGAAATTTATAAGGGGAGGAACAATGCAAGTATTGATTAATTATTATCATGATGCATGCATGTTCCATACGTCCTCACAAACTTAGGAAAAATTATTTCTAACGATATACATGGTGGCATACATATGTTCTCTCATATATAGCGTAACTAGTCGAGCTACACGTTTCATTGTTAGTGTACCTGCATAAGAATTTCATTTCAGCCCAAACCCCACAATTATATATGCAGAATGTACATCTAAATACTTCCATATATGTATACCCATACATATACTTCCGTATAAGAGCTACCCGTTGACATTTTATATCCACAATTAAATACGCACCATATACACATGCAAGCAAGCATACACAGCTGTACCAAAGCTAACTCTCCCCGACCGCATGCTCACATCTTGCGGTCATGCCACTCATCAACTTACCTTCTTACCTTGGCGTAGAGACATTTGATCCATACATTACCATTCAAATGAATGGCATCCATACAATAGCACGCCATATGGATGATGAAATTAAAAAACCCCAAGTTAGTATTTAAATAGCCACCTAATAGTCCTTAATTTGGGCATAAGGAAAGTGATCACTGGCACACTTTAGATTTCAAATACCTATTTATATAGCTATTAGTTGCTAGAAAAGGGTTTTGGAAAATAAAAACTTTTGTTTTAAATACACATGTGACAATTTACGTTGAACCTTGCTCTGATGCTAGCTGTCACAGAACCGACCAATTTATAAGAGCATAAGTACAATGGTAGCCCGCAAGCGGTCACACTGTCATACTTGAGCCCATATAAACCCGGTAGTCTATCGAGTACCACGACGGGTCTCGATAAACAATCCACAAACAACCAAGATCGTACATGATTCAACATACATGTCACATATTACATAATGTTCGTAGATACATTTCCATCATCAGAGTATGAACAAAGTTATTACAAACCAAATTTGGTAGATAATAGCGGAAGCAAATTAAGTTTGAAAGTAGCCTTTGCCAACATAGTTTAATACAGTGCCAATATATGATCACAGTCCACAAAAGCATGTAGAGGGATTAATAAAGAAGCCTGCCCAAGGCTTACTCCTCATCCACAGTGGGATAGAAGCAACTCTTGCAATACCCATGATAAACTGTGCCATCTGCAACAATGGGAATAAAACCCTGAGTATGAGAAGGTACTCAGCTAGACTTACTCGGCATAAACCAGAAATAAATTGACTCTAAGAATTATGCAAGGCTGTATAAGTGGAGGTAGCTTGACAACATTTGCATAAAAAGCGATTAACTTAGTTATGCAATTATAATTTTGTTATCAAGTTATTTATAACTATCCATCTCTAAATTAGCAACTATCCTGTGCCAAACATGTGGTATATCATTTTAAGAGCATGCAATAGTAACCATAGCAGGTAAAGTAATTTCATGTTTATCCAAACCATCATATTCCATAATACAATTACTACGATGTTGGGGCTAGCCAAGTTTCTCACTATCCGGGAGAGATGGCAATTCAAATTGATTTCAACTAGCTAGGAATTTATTCCTAACACAAACCCAGGCAGACCAGATCAACAGTCACCTTAGGTCACCTTTGGTACAACTCAAGTCCACATGTCGCGGGTTCGCCTTTCAGAAAAGAAATGGGGCGATGGTCAAGGCACTCCAGAAGCTCTTCTGGGGTCTGCTCCTCGCCTTTGGAAGCTGTGGCTTGAGGAATCTCCTGCTGGTCCCCTTCCTCTCCTTCGTTGAACTCCAGCAATGTTATCTCCTCTATCGATCCTAGATGCATGAATATGGTATAAGATATTGGGAATGCATATATGCTGACAAGTATAGTATGATGACACATGATGAATGCATTCATGTAAGTATTCTTAACAGCAGGTGTTAAAGTGATAATAAGTGCATCACATTTTACTAAGTATGTGCATATCTCTTCTTGATTACTTAATCAAACACTTCAGCAATTCATTTACTATACCACAAAATAGTAGCTATTTGTTTTACTCATAAGTGAAGTTCTACTTATCCAAATGCTATGATCTTAGACTTTCTAGAAAGCTTATAAAATTGTCTACAACTCTCTTTTAATACTCTTACTAGGATTCAAGAGTTATATAGGGCAAACAAATCATTCAATCAGATCTATCCAGAAAGTAAACATTTCGGACAGCAAACTTATAACAGCTAGAACTAAAAAACCCTAAGCCCTATGACTATGAAAATTTAACACAAGGTAGATTAGTAAGTTGTCTACAACTTTGTTATTAACAAGTTTTACAGCAAAGACCATTATCCATATGAAATCATCCACACAATCAAAACTATACATGCAGTCTTGTATTTGAATTATAAAGTGATAATTAGTTATTTGCATACAATCAATGGCTTCTAAGCCTTACCATTGACATCAATAGTTACTATGCATAAAAAAACCATAGAAAACATCATGGTTAATCATAATCTAATTATTTAAATGCCTTTATTAATTCAATTAAATAATTAGGATAAATAATAAACATATATCAAATGTGCACAATAAATTCTTACAAAATTACATTAGACTCCTAATGCTCACAATATGCTATTGTGAAAAGTTCATACCATTTGCACATGTATAACATCGTATGTAAAAATGACAATCTAGCAAGGGTTATTTTAGTGAAAATGAAAAACCCTATTGAAAAGTGTCAAGCAATAGATTATATATTTTTCCTAGCTTTACATTAGTGCCATACTACTGTATAAAAATTTGCATAGCAATATTTTACATATTTTTATCCCTATAAATTTCCTTAGAAAATTCCATTTATTAATAAATAATAGAAAGACCGTATTTAAATCTAGTTCACAGCAAGCTTATTATTTTTTCTAGCTAGAGCATGTCAAAACAAAACCCATAAAATTAGAATCACATTTTTACCATTTTTCTAGCTCAAGATATCTAATTTATAAAATGGTAAACATACAAAAAGCAATCATTTTACTATATTTAAATCACCACAAAAATACCAGAAAATACACATTTCATATTTTTATAAAAAACTACACTTCCTAAGGAATACAACAAAATTTGGTTCACAAGATTTGGATCTCTACAACTCTACTTATCCTTTTTCAAAGTTTGCATCAAATCTAAAAACAAATGAACTAGCTTTCTCAATCAAGTCGCTAACAGCTGGGGCCCTCAGTTTAGTCGACCCCACACGTCAGCGACGGCAAAACAGAGCGCGGCGTGGGACAACCGGAGTTCACCGACGATGACCCTCTCTGGCGACGGCACCGACCCAACCGTGATCCCCATGACCTCCCGCACCTATTGAGCTGACAAGCTGGACCTATTACCGGAGCTAAGCACGGCAGCAGCGTCAATGGCGGCATGGTAGAGCAGGATGATGGCACTACACCGGCGGTGACCGCGATGACTCAATCTAATGAGTCTACGAGCTGCTACACACGATGGTGATTCTAGAGCACCAACCACTATGGCGAAAGGCGGTCGGAGGCGGTGCGGCCACGACGACAGAGTGCGGCGGCGGAGCACCGGCGAGATTGTGCGCAGCACGACGGCTTACCGGGCGTGGTTAGTAAGCAAATGTGGACGCGGTGAGACTCTGGGATGATGGTGGAGTGGCTGCCATGCTTGGCGGAGGTGGTGCGGTGCTCGGCAGAGGTGGCGCGGTGATGCGATGGGGTTGCAACGGCATTGCTGCGGTGGCGGAGAAGCGACGTAACGTGGCGCAAGGCAAGCGGGGTGGCCAGCAATGGTGATGGAGGTGCTGTCCACTACTGTGGCTGCTGCGGGTGGGTGAAGGAAGAGGCAGAGAGTGAAATGAGAGCGCAGGGATGGAGCAGGCGAGTGTGGGGCGTGATGTAGTGCGCTCTGGCCCGACGTGGCCTGGCTGGTCAGATCGGTGGCGACGCGTGGCTTCACTTCCTCCACACGGCAGCCATGCTCTGTTGTTGGTCGGCCATGATAGCACGCGGTGCGGCGTTCATTAGAGTGCGATCCTATGCCTAACAGCGTGATTTCAAGCAATTAAATCTCCTAATCCGTAGCTTGTTATTGCAAACAACCTAAACAGAACTCGTAGCCCTAAGTACTAGCTACAAAACTCCTTTAGAAATCAAGGTCCAATTTGCAATGGATAGAGAGTAAAATCAACTCAAAGTAGTGACCATCAAACTGCAAGCACGTAAGACTTAGAAAATTTTTTCCTGAGTGCTGAAATCAATGAAATGCTGATTCGTGTGAGCAATTTTTAAGCATGTTAGGAGCTAAACTAACCTATAACCCAAAAATAAAAGCTGTTCCTCTCATCAAACACTACAACTTTACTTTAGTGCACACATCCATGCAAGGTCTCTATGATATAGTTCAAACTTGGTCAAACCTATTACATTCAAATGATGACTTATACCTGAACTATGACTTAGTGACCAAATTAACCCTAGCCATGGATACCAAAGTTGTTCATGATTACATGCTAAACATGTTTAAGCTATTCCCAAGTTCACATAATCATTTCATACATGAGTTACACATAAAGCTTTCCCGGTCAACATATATAATATCACTTAAGGACTTGATTAGACAAAGTGACCTAAATGAACAATGTTCCATTAGTCATCCTAAGTGTAGCTAAGATGTTTTAGTGACTCACCTCAACCATTTACATGTATTCACTCATGATCATAAGCATATATACAAGGAAACATAAAATAACAAGCATGTTTCCTATGTTTCAATCATATGTTCCAATTGTAAAAGCTTATATATGAATGCTCGATGCTCATGCTCATGCAATGCAAGTCAAATTATGCAAGCTTAACACCTAGGGTGTTACAAGAGCGAGCTTGAGCCGGCCATGGGGCTTTAATAGAAGCCCCCATGAAATAGAGCCATTGTACCCCTTCATTGGGCACAACACAGGGTGACTGGATGCCCCGATCAGTTCGACTGGATGCAGGACCCCAGCGTTTGATCGCCCGATGCTCGCCACATGTCATCGGCTTCAAACACTGATCGTCTGATCTCAACGGTCAAGTGGTGATTGGACGCGTTAGTTAGAAAGTGACCGAACGCAGGACCCCAGCGTTCGGTCGTTTCCAGTAAGGTTCCAAACGCGAAATTTCATGACCGGGCGCGTCCAGTCATGCTTGACTAGACTCACCCGGCGTCCGGTCACTCAATGTTTCCTTTGTGTGCCTCACGTCCGCATACGTCAGCACTGACCGGACGCACCCTGCCAGCGTCCGGTCACTCTTCACGCCAGCATCCGATCACAAGACCAAGACATGTGCTCACAGCTGCTACTGATCGGACTCTAAACCTAGCGCCCGGTCACTACACCACCAGCGTCTGATCACTCTGTGAACCCCTGTCTTTTCTATCTAGGGCACCGGTGGCACCGTCGGACTGTCCGCACTCTACGGGCGGACACTCCACCGATGAAGTTTCTAACCCTTGCTCAAATGTGCCAACCACCAAGTGTATCACCTTGTGCACATGTGTTGGCATATTTTCACAAACATTTTCAAGGGTGTTAGCACTCCACTAGATCCTAAATGCAGATGCAATGAGTTAGAGCATCTAGTGGCACTTTGATAATCGCATTTCAATATGAGTTTCACCCCTCTTAATAGTATGGCTATCTAACCTAAATGTGATCACACTCGTTAAGTGTCTTGATCACCGAAATAAAATGGCTCCTACTATTTATACCTTTGCCTTGAGCCTTTTGTTTTTTCTTTCTTCTTTTCAAGTTCAAGCATTTGATCATCACCATGCCATCACCATCATCATGATCTTCGCCATTGCTTCATCACTTGGAGTAGTGCTACCTATCTCATAATCACTTTGATAAACTAGGTTAGCACTTAGGGTTTCATCAATTAACCAAAACCAAACTAGAGCTTTCACCTCCACATCGCTCCTGCTCTCGCCACCATGGACCCATCGATTGATCTCCTTCTCCTTATCAAACCTCCTTCGGACCTTCTCAGTTTTCTTCTTCTTCTTGGCAAGCATGGCCTGCCTCTAGGCGGCTTGCCTAACCGTGCCTTTCGGCCCTCTCGGAAGATGTGGCCAGGATTTATAGCCCACGAGTCCCTTCAAAATGGGCATCTCAAAATCAATCAAAACAAGAAGGAAAAGGTCACGGGAAAAAAACATACCAAATCGGATAGCTTCGCGGCATGAAGGGGTCTGGGCATCCCTTCGAGAGAGTCTTCATCCCTCAATTGCGGTGCTCGACCAAGATAACTCCAGACTTCATCTTTCGACAACTCCTCCGACGATGCACGGTCAGGATCCATCGGGCCAGAGTATTCCCACATCAGCCGTGTCCTTTCCCCCTAGTGGGGCAACACGATGGCGGAAGAAGGTGTGGAAGACCCGCAACCGGTCGAGGCCATTCTGCATGAGCTTCTGAAGCTCTAGCTCGATGATCGCTAGCTTTTTCTCTTGATAGAAAGGACCCCACATCCAACTTTCCCCTCTTCTTTGGCCTCCCCCTGATAAACATCGGGAACGGCGCCTCCATCGAGTTCCTAATATAGAACCACTCGCCATGCCACCCCTGATTGGAGTCATTAGGGGAGTACGTAGGATAGAGGATCGATGGCTTTGGCCTCTTCTGTAGGGCAAACCCCCAACCGGTGCAGTTATGGGCGATTTCCCCTCGGATAGGGCTCGCCCGATCAAGACTCGCCGAAATAGATCCACATGCGGCTCCATCCTGAGGAAGGCCTCATAATCAGTGATGAAGCCGGTGATGTGTAGCACCCTAATTGGGTTGAGGTGCTGGAACTCTAGGCCCCACTCGTTGAGGAGACCGCGCAGGAACCAATATGTGGGGTACTTGAGCCCGCGCTCATGGACGGCGAGGAAGGAGATGACCTCATCCACCCAGGTTCATGTAACAACCTCCCCTAGCATGGGAGCCCTCTAGTGTGCCACCTCCCTCGACGGAAGTAGCCCCTTCACGGTGAAGTCGGCCAGCACGGCCTCATCCACATTAGAAGGCCTCTAGTTCAACATCGCACCTCGGATTTACGAATGAATCAATGAGTTTTTCCTCTCCCTCACTCTGCTCTCCTCTCTCCTAGAAACTGTCACGACACATGAACAGGCCTAGAAAAAAGAAGGAAGGAGAAATGGTAGCTGTTGAAGAAAGGTGAAAGGACGAGAGGAAAACCCTCTCTCTTCCCCCTATTTAATGTGGAAAGGCATGCGGTAGGACATGGCCCTAGCTGATAGGACGCGGCCTACCTGATGAGATGTCACCTGGCTAATGGGATGTGGCCTAGGTGGGGCCCACCACTACCACAACCCGGGCTTGGGAAACAAGGCGCAACCACACGCAAACAACCCTCCGCCTTCCTAGGCAAGGTTTGGAGGGGCCCACCGATGGAATCTCCATCGAGGAGAGGCCAATGGGTCGCTCGAGTCAATCGAACGGCTTGGCGGCTGTCGAGAGACAAGTAAGGAGCAGTGGGGTGCCCCATGCAGGTTATGTTGACTCCATCACGAACGTTGGACCTAGATTCCACTTGGACATATCCGATAAGAGCTCCCTAAACCCATCACTCGAGCCATTGAGGTAACTTTACCAACCCCCATTTTACTTTTCCAGTACATAATCATTCATTCTCATGCATGCATTCATACATCCAAATCATTGCATATGCAATCATTGCATCAAAATGCTTCGCGTCGCGTCATGAAGCGGTAGTCGTCTCATTCGATATGAGCGACAATCGACTGGGGTTCGAAGGCTGACCCACGAAGGGCTCAATGACACCTCGTGTCTAGTAGAGCTAGGGGAGAAAACATAGATGAGCCCCAGTGGCCCTCACCTGACCGGCTTAAGAGCAGATAGGGTCATCTCAACCTTCTCATTCGATCCTGACCTCGAGCTGTTCCCATAGAATCTCCATCGAGGGGAGGCCATCGGGCCACCTAAGTTGCTCTCTAGAACGACTCGGGCATCTACCGGGAGGTGGGTTTAGGAGAAGTGGAGTGCCACATGAGGGCTATGTTGACACTGTCATGAACAATAGACCTGGATTCGACTCGGACATGCCCGTTAGCGAGCTCACCGAAGCCCGCCACTCAAGCCATCAAGGCAAGTGGCATTAGCTCAACCCCTCTGATTGCAGAAACCACGGATGGGGTGATGCAGGAAATCATGCGACCGACCTCGATTAGACCTTAGTGGCTAGGGGGCTTGAGCCACCAAATCCTGACTCAGGAACCCGATCGACCACACAAGTTGCGGTCGGAATGGACACAGGCGAACACCTCGACTAGAAGAGACACAAGAGTCCGTAGCCCAAAAAAGAGTATCGAGGTGCTCAGCCTCCAACTGACTCCCCAGTCGGCCGCAGGCTCAGGGGATACACCCACCAGGTGCGCTCGTGCGCACCTGATGGAAAATGGATTACCAATGAGTCTCCTTCTCAGGGGCTAGGCTCCTATGTCTACACGACGTGCCTCCACGGACTTCACTAGTCCCCTCCTTAGGGGCTGGGTGCCAATATCCCTCTAGTGTGCCTCTACGGCCTTCGCCAGTCCTCCCCATGGAGGTTGGGTGCTCGTATCCACTCTGTGCGCCCCCGTGGCCTTTGCCAGTCCTCCACACGGAGGCTGGGTGCCTAAATCCTACTCGGTTACCCTACACAGTACAACAAACCAAGGGGAAAAAAACTAAAGTTCCAATAACAGCCCGCCTCCATGGCACAATGGGCACAACAATTACAAAAGCAAATGCAAGCTTTCATTAAGCTAAAGCACAAACCCTTGGCTTCTACAATATCATGCAAAGCATGTGTGTTCATCGCTTCACAAAAGCCCCAAAGGGGCTCGGGGCCCTTGTTGGGTTCATAAACCCAGGTTCCCATGGACCCGTTTTCCTACAAAACTTGGCCCAGTAGGCGGCGCAGCGATAGCACGTGCCTAGGCCAACCCAGATACACAAGGACAGGCTAAGACCATGATTCGATCCTCGACCGGCACCTTTGGCCAGGAGATCTGGTCGGAGCCTCGACCGAAAGGCCTGGCCGTGGTGGGACCGCAATCCGACTCTGAAAGTGCATCTAGCCCTTTAGTGGGTTTTGGATGATTGAATGACAACGTGATTAAAGGACTAACCCATTTGCTAAGTGTGAACAGGTAATAGGTTATCTCACAGGTGCTTAATGAAAGCCAAAATGATGTGTTGTTGTATAAACAATCTAGTTCAAGCACACGACAACAATGCAAATGGAATTCATGTGAAGGCTTATTTCTTATGGGATTTCCATGTACTATGTGAAAGCAAGCTCATGATTATTAGTTAATGAGACATGAGGGATTGCATATGGAATGGTCTCATATTTGAAGCTTGCTAAATTAAAATGAAAAAGATAACAATACATATGAATGGATGATTCAACACAAGATGTGACTTGATGGCTTGAGATGGTGAAGATAGCAAGGAAAGGCTTCAAGGTACTAAGCAAGGGTGAAGGGCAAGCGATGGCTTGGTGGCTGAAGAACCTAGCTAGGGTGAAGAAGAAAGTACTTGCATTTAGTTGAGGTACTAATCAAGCTAAGATGGTCATATTGATGTGAAGGATCAAATCTATAATAAAGTATTTGATGGAAGTGACTTGATACATTTGGGATTATTCAAACTTGATGAATGGAATCAAGTCACATGCTCAAGATGGCTATGCTCAAGTGAAAAGATCAACATCAACATGTTAGCACCCTTACTTGATGAAGATTGGAAGGGACGGCATCAATTTGAAAGAACAACTCAAGTGGTACAAATTCATATTTCCGTTTATCTTGAGTTTAATAGGTATGCCATACTACTAAGAGGGATGCATCATGTTGATAGATAATGTTTCATAAGTGCTCAAGCCAACCCATGTGAGGTTTGATTATTTGAGTGACAAAAGTGCTAACTGATTTGTTGCTGGTCTGGCAATACCGGACGTGTCCGGTATTCATACCGGACGTGTCCAGTATTTGTCCAACAGCTGTAAAATTGTTGTTCTCGGGTTGGTTCGTCAGGAGTTCCAACGTAGGTCGGGAGTTCCGACGATCGGGAGTTCCGACGTCTCGCACTTCGATAGACTTGGAGGTTTCACTGTTCTGGTCATACCGGACGTGTCCGGTATTCATACCGGACGTGTCCGGTATGGATGACCTGAAGCCAACGGCTAGTTTTCAAAAGCCTTGAGGGTCGGGAGTTCCGACGGTCGGGAGTTCCGACATACGTCGGGAGTTCCGATACCTCACTAACTTTAACTCAGTTACATGTTTTCCAAAATTGCTGAGGGTTGGGGGTTCCGACTTGAGTCGGGAGTTCCGGTGGTCAGAAGTCCCGGCATTCTTCGGGAGTTTCGACGCCTCACAACATCACTGTAACTTAGTTACCGTTGGCGCAGTGTGAGTCATACCGGACATATCTGGTATGCATACCGGACGTGTCCGGTATTGCAATAGCTATAAAACTGCTAGTTTTTCAAGGGGCTATAAATACCCCCAAGCCTCCACCTTTGGAGGCTGCTGATTCTGCCGTGAGAGACACATGTTTTTGAGCCTTGCCAACTCTTCTAAACCTTCTCTTAGTGAGTGTGTGATCCAAATTGCAAAATCAATTTGTGGGTTGAGAAAGAATTTGAAAAAGAGAGCAAGCCACCACTTGAGCACTTGTGCATATTGTCAATCTCATGATTCGCATTTGTTACTCTTGGACTCTTCGGTCCTAGACGGCTAGGCGTCGTCGGAGAGCAACCGAGAGATTGTGGTTGCTTCGGAAAGTTTATAACGGTCGATTCCGCTGCCTCAGAATCAAATTAGTGGAAGGAGGAAAAGGAGTTGGAAAAGACTTCGGCTAGAGTGACCTTCGTGGTACCCTCTAGGGCTGACCTTCGCTGGGTCGCCCGCAGCCCCCTCAACGGAGAGTAGGACTCGAACGAGTCCAAACTTCGGTAAAACAAATATCGTGTCTAAATTCGCATTTCATTTGATATTTGTGTTGCTCTAGCTGTTCTGCAGGTTCTCTGTGTATATTGTCATCTCCATTAGGTGCCTGCAGTTTGGTTTGAAGATAGAAATCAAAAGGAGCAAGTTCAGGGCCGATCTGCTGAAATCGTGTATACCGGACACGTTCGGTATTCATACCGGACACGTCCGGTATTTCCTGCCTGCACTAAAAATATTTATTCTCTGTTCTAACTTATGTTGCAGGGTTGTAGCTTCTAGATATATTCTTTATACCTTGTTTACTTTGTGGCTAACTTATGAGGGGTGGTAGTACTCTTAATTTGGAGTTTCCATTTTGGAAACTCCCCTTTCTAATTGTTTCCACATTTAAAGGTGTTAATTTTCAGAAACGCCTATTCACCCCTCTCTAGGCGGCATCCTAGGTCCTTTTAATTGGTATCAGAGCGAGGTTCTCACCTAAAGCTTCACCGTCGTGAGAAAAGGATGTCGACGCTTATTGAGTTGGAGCCGGTGCTTCTCCAAAATGATGGTTCAAACTTTCTACCTTGGTCAATTCATGTACTCAATGCTTTTAGACATATTAGTCCTATTGTTGAGCATATTGTGTTTGCAAGCATACCTCTTCCTATAGTTGATTGGAGCAACTATAAGAATTTATCAAAAGAGGAAGAGATATGCGTGCAACTCAATGCTCAAGCTATTAATATCATGTTGAGTACATTGAGTGCAGAGGTTCAAGATGAGGCAATATTCAATGGACAACCACCTCCAGAGAGTGCTCATCTCATTTGGACCAAACTCGTTGAGTTATATGGAGAATCCAAATGCGATGATGCACTTGAGGTCGAGTCAATGGAAAGTATGTCCATTGTGTCTTCATGCAGCAAAGAAGCCTCACAAGACCTCAAGAGCACCGAGCTAGAGCAAGAAGTGCAAGCAGCACATGACGTGCTGTCTGCCTACACATACCGGACGTGTCCGGTATGCCTACCGGACGTGTCTGGTATGGCCGAGGCAGCAGACCAGCAAGCAGCTATTTGCAGCGATGCTCAAGCCCGATGGAGACCAAGTGATGAGTCAACCTCAGTATCTCATGATACTCATCACTTGTGTCTCATGGCCAAGAAAAGCAAGAAGAAGAATAACAAGAAAGATCAAGAAAAGGAGAAAGCACAAGTAGATGATCAAGATAAGAGTGACGTTGAAGTTGAAGACAACTACAACCTTGATCATCTTAACCATAAAGACAAGTTCATTATCATGAAGATAGTTGAAAAGAATGATGAGCTTGAAGAAGAGATAGAGAAGCAAGAGCAATCGCTTCAAAATCAAGAAAAGTTTCTCATCTCCAAGATGGAAGAACTAAAGGCTCTAAGTGAAAGGTATGAAAAATTGTCAATTGAGCATGCTTTAGTTACTAAATCCTCTTCTAGTGTTCCACAACTAGAGAAGGAAAACTTCGAGCTCAAGGCAAGGCTAGATGAACTATCAAGCAAGTATAATGTGCTACAAGCAAATTATGTTCATCTAAAGTGCTCTCATGAGAAAGTAGTAGAATCAAGCATTATGCTTGAGGTGGCTCATGAGGTTGTGATTACATCGGTAAAATTTTGTCAACCTCTCACACATCCACTCACTAGTACACCATCTCAATTAAATATTTCTTGTACTAATGAGTGTGCTCCTCAAGCAAGCCAATCTTCGATTGAGCTAAATCTTATAGAAAACATAGAGCTCAAAGAAGAAGTGCAAAGATTAAAGAAAGATGTGATTCGGTTGAAGGGTAAGGAGAAAGCACAACCTTCTCAAGATAACCGTGATAACATGGTGAAGAAGCTTGAGAAGGGTTCAAACCTTGCTTCCTCCAAAGCCAAACAAAAGAATCACATCTCAAGCAAGGCCAACACAACCAAGAGCAAGAAACATGGAAAAAGGATGTGCTATGGTTATGGATTGTATGGACATGAGTGGGCTATGTGTCCACACAAGAGTTGGGCCAACAAGGTTGAAGCCGCTAATCAAAAGGCTTCTACCAAGGAGGCCAAGCAAATGAAGAGTCATGGACAAAGTGCTTGTCTCATGAGCAAGAAATTGGGGCATCCTACCAAGAAATGCCCAATGCACAAAGAAGCAAGAAAGGAAGCCCAAGTTGCAACTAGAAGATGCTATGGGTGCAATGAGATGGGCCACAAGGTTGATAGATGTCCATACAAGCAAAGCAAGCATAGAGCACACAAAGGCCGCATATGCTATGCTTGTAGAAGAAAGGGGCATCTAAGCTATGAATGCCCAAATGGTAAAACTCCTAAGCCAAACACATTTGTTTATAATGATATGCTTAGGAAGACCACAAATGGAGTTAGCACTTGTAAGGTGATGTGTTCACCACAAACTAATGCTAAAGCCATTTGGGTGCCTAAGCACTTGTTGACTAACTTAAAAGGACCCAACAAGAGTTGGGTACCAAAGTGTGCTTAGGTTAATGATGTAGGTACTTGGTGATGAGATGAAATCCTCGGGGTGGTTGAGCAAGCAATTTGATAATATTCACTCAATCTATCAACCAATTCTTATCATAATCCCTTATATGGTTGACCCAAAGATAATTCAATAAATATATCATCTATTTCATCCTCATCATTGGTAACAAGTACCTAAACTTTATATCATAGCCACTTTGTTCGGTTTGTGTACAAAAGGTCACAAATAGACATATTTGTGAAATATTGAAAGTGGTTAATAAGTTTTACTTGATGTTTATCATATTTTCCATATGATGCTTTTATTAGCTCTCTAGTAGAGTAATTTATTTATTGAGAAGCAAGTATACATTAAATAAATAATTATTACAGTTAAAATGAAGAATCACAAGCAGCAAATTAATTGGTTCTGTCTTGCACCTATCGGACATGTCTGGTATTACTATCGGACGTGTCCGGTATGGCCAGGGACAGAAAGTCAGTGTTTCTGTTCTGTGTATTCCGGACATGTCCGGTATACTACCGGACATGTCCGGTATTGCATAGACCAGAACACTAATTGTGTTGCAACTGAGTATTCAATCCATACATTTTTTATATATCCCTAACTTACTCAGAAGCTTGTGTTTTATCAAATCTAAGTGGATTGTGAGCATCTCTTAAACTCACTTTTAACTATGGCAATCTTATTTGGTTTATGGTCAAAATGAAAATTGGCTCTCAATTTCTTATTAGAATAAAAGTGCTTGTTGAAAGTTAGTCAAAATACTTGAAGCACTTATTTAGGGGGAGCTAAATTTCTATTTTGCACCATTGTGGACTAACAAATTTATCTAGCACTCTTTGTAGTCCTTTGGATGAAAAATTGAATTTGTATCAAGCATGATTACTTTGCAATCAAGGTCAACATAAAGATTATCATGCCATGTATCTTCTTAGTGGTATTCTTGTGGGCTCAAGGCAAAGGTATGTGGTTACATACATACATTGTAAGTGCATCTAAGGCCCTTTATATGTTAGAATGTGCATTTGTGTGACATAGGAGAGATGTTTTTCAAAACCCCTAACTAGCATGAGTAGGAAGTGTGAATTTGAAAAACTATTTGAATCTTGGTCTTTGTGACCTAGCCTTGCCATGTGATGATTATAGCTCTCCTTGATTGTTTGATCAGCTAATCACACATGACATGGCTCTCTTAAGTCCACAATCTACTTTGTCTCACTTCATCTCTCTCAAGCAAGCAAATTATTGATTATGCCATATATTTGGAAAAGAGAAAATAAATTGATGGCATTCGATAAGAAAAGTGATAGTACTCGATTTGGATCAAGATCATACACCTTTTTGGACTGAGCAACAACAGAGAAAGGGATTGGAAGAGTGAGAACACATTTTGGAATTATTTGGGCCAGCCCGTGTATACCGGACGTGTCCGGTATGCTACCGGACGTGTCTGGTATGAGCAGGACTATAAAAACAGAGCATACCCCTTCGGCCCAAACAGACTTGCCTCCTCCAAATCAACCAGCCGACGCCCTTCTTCCCACCTAGGGCGACCAAGGATTTCACCAAGGAAAAGAGAGAGAGGGAGATTGCATTGGAGAAGGCTTGGATCAAGGATTGAAGGCCCGTGGATTTGGATTTCACATCGCTCTCTCTTCTCTCCTCTCAAGGTACCCTAATCACGGACCTCGTCCGATCTACATGGTCAATGCATGATTTTAAAATTCCTTCGGTGATTGTGCTGCATTGGTGATGAAGAAGCAATGCCCAAAGTTTGGTTTTAATCCATGTTGGTTTGAATCAAGGAACCCTGGTTAGGGTTGCTGGTCGCCCATACCGAACGTGTCTGGTATGCTACCGGACGTGTCCAGTATGACCTAGCAGAGCATGCTCTCTACTTCCTTTGATTCAATGCTATCCTAGAATTGTTTATTAGGCACAGTTTCTTCGGTATCTATGTTTTGCAAACCTTGTGACAATGGTGTGTCGAGGTGATTGTAAAACCTTGGATAAAAGAATCTATGTCTAATTACAATTCAAGAATAAGCTATGGGCATGTATCTAAAATTCTTTGGAAATCTTTGGATACAGGACAACTGCCATGAGTGGACGACAGGAGCCGAGGTCCAAGCACAGGCATGATCCAGCACTTGAGAAGTACAAGAAGGCGAGACAGGATATGCATCCTGGATTTCAGCTGACCAGCAGGAGGTCCACCAGGGCTGCCTCTAGTGCAGCAGCTTAGTATGTAGAGGGATCCGGGAGCTCTTCTTCTGACACAGACACTGATGAGTTCAGAGTGGAGTCTAGAGATGAAAGAAAGAGGAAGAGCATTGACAGAGGATCAGATGGTGATAGCTCAGATGAGGAGCAGGAGATTGAGGAGGAGGAGTCAGTTCCTCCAGTTTAGCACTAGCCTGGTCAGGGGATGCATTATGGTCTTCTTGAGACACGTCTGCCCAATGTACCCTCCTATGTTTCCAGGGTTGATTACAGAGGAAAGGGTATGACCAGGAGAGCTAGAGATGAGCGAAGGGTTGATCCAAGAGGCTTACCTAAGGTTCAGTACGATCACCGCTTCCAGACAGCCTTTCACCTGGATTTCTACTCTAGTGTGATTCTCACCAGGAACCCTGTGATTGCCAGGTCTCAATGGATTGACTGGTAGTACATCAGAGAGTTGCAGAAGGCCTCAGTTGATCATGCCATTGCTATTTGCCAGCGCACTAGGGTTTATGAGATCATGGAGTTCCAGCATGACTAGAACATAGAGGTAGTAGCTCAGTTCTATGCTACTCTATTTGTTGAGGAGGATGAGCGGCGGATGCACTGGATGCTTGAGGGCCAGTGGTATAGTGTTGACTATGATGTTTTTGCCGCCCAGCTTGGCTTCTCAGAGGATAATCTCTAGAGGGACAGGATCCACACCGAGCAGGTGTTACCCCCTGAGCAGCTAGCATATATGTATCCTCCTGGTGGTGAGAGAGGAGCTGTGGGGAAGGTTCTAGGTCTTCACCCTACTTACAGGTACCTGGATAGGATGTTCAGGAAGACTATTGACTGCAAGGGTGGAGACAAAGGCAACATTGCAGATTATTCTAGGAACCTACTTCATAGGATGGCACCTGATGCTCGGCCCTTCAGCGTATTTGATTTTATTTGGTCCGAGATCAGGAGTGTTGGAGAGAGGCCCCTCAAGGGATATGGTTTTGCTCCTTATATCATGCATATGATTGAGCAGGTGACAGGGCACACATTCGAGTATGATAAGATTCACAAGGCCCTAAAGATTATTGCAGATCTGCCTGAGACAGGGTTACCTCCAGCAGGACCAGGAGGAGCAGCAGCAGCACCAGAGGCAGATGCACCTGGGAGTGGTGCACCAGTAGGAGCTTCACCTTCACCACGTGCTCCTTCATGTTCTACTTCATGCCGTGGCAGTCCTCCTTTGCCTATCCGCAGGCTTTTCAGCTCCATATTTGGGATGTGCCGTGACATCCAGACTAGGCAGCAGAAGGAAAGGGAGGCGAGGAGGAAGGACACTCAGACTTTGAAGCAAATTACTTCTAATCTTGAGCTTGATCCTCCTAGGTCTCCTCTATCAGATGAGGCAGCCAGTGAGCCTGAGACTGAGGAGCAGCAACAGGCTAGATATGATAGAGAGTATGTTGAGTTCATACAGCGACAGCAGCAGCAGCAGGCACCTGAGCACCCTGACACTCTACCTCTTCAGGCTCGTGTGCCTACTCACTCTCAGCCATGTCCCAGCACTGCCGATGACTATGCTACAGATTGGTGGAGTGACTTGACAGGTGGTGGTGGCTACTATGGCTCTGGTGGCTACGACCCATCTGATGCCGGTGGTTCTCGTCCGGCTGGTGTTACCCGCTCTGATGACAAAGATGCTAGGAGAGACGATGATGATGATGAGTGATGCCAGAGATTAGTGACAGCTTGTAGCCCCTTTGTCCTTAGTATGTCATTGTTGGACCTTTGTGGTGATAGATGACAAAGGGGGAGAGAGATTGATTAAAGCTTCAGGATAGTTTCATTTGCTTATCTTTGTACCTGAAGATATGTACTGCAGGTTGTAGTTTGTTTTTGAGCTTCATTGATTATATCTTGTGAGAGATGAGACTTATACTTTATCTATGTATCTCTTGAGACATAATCTTTATCTATATATATCAGTGGTTTCTGGACTTGAGAAGATTTGTAATGAGTGCTATGTGTGAATTACATATGTCATATTTATTTTCATAAGGACTATGCATGCTAGAATGAAAATATTTGATGTGATGCTTTTATATTTATTCTTGTATGATATATCTTATCATATGCATCACGGTTTTCACTTTGTCACACATACATGCACCCCACGGATGCAATGATTTAAGGGGAGAGTCTCCTATTTGTTTTAGTATGTGCAATTGACATTTGAGGTTATTTTATGAATTCTAATCATAAGCACATATTAAGGGGGAGCCTCTCATAAATCATTGAACCCAAAAGTTTAAATGTTTATATCATTTTGTAAGCTTTAATCAAGTTGTCATCAATCACCAAAAAGGGGGAGATTGAAAGTGCATCTAGCCCTTTAGTGGGTTTTGGATGATTGAATGACAACGTGATTAAAGGACTAACCCGTTTGCTAAGTGTGAATAGGTAATAGGTTATCTCACAGGTGCTTAATGAAAGCCAAAATGATGTGTTGTTGTATAAACAATCTAGTTCAAGCACAAGACAATAATGCAAATGGAATTCATGTGAAGGCTTATTTCTTATGGGATTTCCATATACTATGTGAAAGCAAGCTCATGATTATTAGTTAATGAGACATGAGGGATTGCATATGGAATGGTCTCATATTTGAAGCTTGCTAAATTAAAATGGAAAAGATAACATTACATATGAATGGATGATTCAACACAAGATGTGACTTGATGGCTTGAGATGGTGAAGATAGCAAGGAAAGGCTTCGAGGTACTAAGCAAGGGTGAAGGGCAAGCGACGGCTTGGCGGCTGAAGAACCTAGCTAGGGTGAAGAAGAAAGTACTTGCATTTAGTTGAGGTACTAATCAAGCTAAGATGGTCATATTGATGTGAAGGATTAAATCTATAATAAAGTATTTGATGGAAGTGACTTGATACATTTGGGATTATTCAAACTTGATGAATGGAATCAAGTCACATGCTCAAGATGGCTATGCTCAAGTGAAAAGATCAACATCAACATGTTAGCACCCTTACTTGATGAAGATTGGAAGGGATGACATCAATTTGAAAGAACAACTCAAGTGGTACAAATTCATATTTCCATTTATCTTGAGTTTAATAGGTATGGCGTACTACTAAGAGGGATGCATCATGTTGATAGATAATGTTTCATAAGTGCTCAAGCCAACCCATATGAAGTTTGATTATTTGAGTGACAAAAGTGCTAACTGATTTGTTGCTGGTCTGGCAATACCGGACGTGTCCGGTATTCATACCGGACGTGTCCGGTATTTGTCCAGCAGCTGTAAAATTGTTGTTCTCGGGTTGGTTCGTCGGGAGTTCCGACGTAGGTTGGGAGTTCCGACGATCGGGAGTCCCGGCATGGGTCGGGAGTTCCGACGTCTCGCACTTCGACAAACTTGGAGGTTTCACTATCCTAGTCATACCGGACGTGTCCAGTATGGATGACCTGAAGCCAATGGCTAGTTTTCAAAAGCCTTGAGGGTCGGGAGTTCCGACGTGAGTCGGGAGCTCCGACGGTCGAGAGTTCCAACATACGTCAGGAGTTCCGACACCTCATTAACTTTAACTCAGTTACATGTTTTTCAAAATTCCTGAGGGTCGGGGGTTCCAACTTGAGTCGGGAGTTCCGACGGTCGGAAGTCCCGGCATTCTTCGGGAGTTCCGACGCCTCACAACATCACTGTAACTTAGTTACCGTTGGCGCAGTGTGAGTCATACCGGACATGTCCGGTATGCATACCGGACGTGTCCGGTATTGCAACGGCTAGTTTTTTAAGGGGGCTATAAATACCCCCAAGCCTCCACCTTTGGAGGCTGCTGATTCTGCCGTGAGAGACATACGTTTTTGAGCCTTGCCAACTCTCCTAAACCCTCTCTTAGTGAGTGTGTGATCCAAATTGCAAAATCAATTTGTGGGTTGAGAAAGAATTTGAAAAAGAGAGCAAGCCACCACTTGAGCACTTGTGCATATTGTCAATCTCATGATTCGCATTTGTTACTCTTGGACTCTTCGGTCCTAGACGGCTAGGCGTCGCCGGAGAGCAACCGAGAGATTGTGGTGGCTTCGGAAAGTTTGTAACGGTTGATTCCGCCGCCTCGAAATCAAATTAATGGAAGGAGGAAAAGAAGTTGGAAAAGACTCCAGCTAGAGTGACCTTCGTGGTACCCTCTAGGGCTGACCTTCGCTAGGTCGCCCACAGCCCCCTCAACGGAGAGTAGGACTCGAACGAGTCCGAACTTCGTTAAAACAAATATTATGTCTAAATTCGCATTTCATTTGATATTTGTGTTGCTCTAGCTGTTCTGCAGGTTCTCTGTGTATATTGTCATCTCCATTAGGTGCCTGCTGTTTGGTTTGAAGATAGAAATCGAAAGGAGCAAGTTCGGGGCCGATCTGCTGAAAACGTGTATACCGGACACGTACGGTATTCATACCGGACACGTCCGGTATTTCCTGCCTGCACTGAAAATATTTATTCTCTGTTCTAACTTGTGTTGCAGGGTTGCAGCTTCTAGATATATTCTTTATACCTTGTTTACTTTGTAGCTAACTTGTGAGGGGTGGTAGTACTCTTAATTTGGAGTTTCCATTTTGGAAACTCCCCTTTCTAATTATTTCCGCATTTAAAGGTGTTAATTTTTAGAAATGCCTATTCACCCCCCTCTATGCGGCATCCTAGGTCCTTTCAGACTCCGCCCCCCTTTCTCCGACCGAGGATACGCTGGACCTCTACTCGCTGCTCTTTCCCGACCGACACGATCGGGGCCGACTAGGAACGACCGACCGAGGACACCCGCTTGGTGTGGGCCCGGGGAACAGGCGGAGAAGATAAGGTAAGGTGCTCAAGTTAACCATAATACCGAGGACCATACCCTACCATGCCCTGTGCACCTACAGGACAGTGCCGTTGGGCCATGTCAGACGAACACTGTATAACATGCCAGACGCGTCAGAGCATAAACAGTATTGTGGCCACCGTCGTTTGCCATACCAGATGAACACTATACAGCCTGCCAAATGCGTCAGAGCATAAACAATATTGTGGGCACCGTCATTTGCCGTACCAGGCGAACACTGTGCAGCCTACCAGATACAACAGAGCATGAACAGTAAGGTGGGCGATGGCGGTGTAAACAGTATGGCGGGCGATGGCGGCCATCCCGTACCCGATGGCGTGGGCAACAAGACTAGACAGCGCCTATATATACTCTCTCTCTCTCTCTCTCTTTCTCTAACTTGTAAGGCCATTCCCTTCAACTATAAAAGAGGATGCGCTCTCTTCTAAAAGATGACGACCCAAGGACTCGACGACTCGACGACTCAACAGCTACATAGTCTACACGCTCTCAACAGCTAATAAGCTCGGACACACAGAGCATATGCTCCAATACATAGCATATGTTTGAGCCCCCGTCACTCTCTTCCACTCGGACTAGAGTCCGACTGGGCCTTTTACACCCCCACTTCATTCCTCACTCGTTTATAACCCCACAACAAACTTCGAGCACCTGGGTTTAGGAATAAAGTCACCAACCAACCTCAACTAGACGTAGGGCCCATTGCCTAAACCAGTATAAATCCTATGTCATTGAGTGCTAGGCCACATCCGATCACAACGCACGACAAAACTACAAATATTTACTTATTGGCCATATTTCACACCGATAGCCTGAGAACAGATGTCCAACAAACGACAACCAACATTCATGTAGGCGGAGTTGAGAAATGTCTTCTTTCTGGTGTCTTCCTTCTTCTTCTTTCTGCCACCGAAGAATAAGAAAGACTGATCTAAAACTTATTCTCCCTAGTCCTTCATCGTGGCTAGATCTAACCACAATAAAATGGAGAAGAGACCGAAGAAAATTATTCCATAACGGCGACACCGTCTCCGCCTTGATGTTGCCGTCTGAAAATAAATGTCTCAATGTCGTCATACAAAGGAGGCGGGGGCGGCGACGCTGAGTCGCGAGACGCGAGGGTCCTCTACAATACGAGGAGGGTTATTCAGCCGTGATAACCAACTACACCACCTAAACATCTTATTTCCTATCTACTCGAATTGAGTATATAAATATGTGTCTTGGATGGTACGTTTGATTTTCTACACATAGAGCATTAATTTATTGTCGGACGCTAAATCTTATCTGATCAATCACACCTAAACCTCCCCATGTTTATGAGACCTATAGTTTTTATTTGCAACTACTATTTCTAAACTATATAGCAATTCTATCGATGATACCGTACATGTGTAGGCCTTGTTTGGATACATATGTATCCACTTCAATCCACATGTGTTGGAGTAGATTGGAACAAAACTTTAGTTTAATTCCACTCCAATCCACTTCAACACATATGGCTTGAGATGAATATATGTGCTTCTAAACAAGGCCTTAAAAAGGTAAGGATATGTGCTCACATCAGCAATTGAATCGTTCTCACTGAATTTTTCTTTTTCTTGCCAACGAGGGCTCACCATAACGTATAAATCCAAAAATGTTCTTTCTATTCCCTTAAAAAGAAAATGTTCTTTCTATGTATTACTCCTAAATTTATGTAGACATATACACACACTAGATACTCCTTAAAATGCATATGTATGTACTACTTGTCGTGAATTCACGACCAGTGGGCCTATGCTGTCATGGAACGGTGCTCGCTGTTTTTTTTTTCCTTGCCAAAATGCCAATGAGGCCTCACCAAGCCACGCCTCGAGCGAGCCCTCTTCCCTCCATCTCGGCCGCGCCAACGCTTCCCAGTTTCTACCCCCAAAAGGCCTCAAACCACACGGATCCAGCCCCTTTTCCTCTTCAGCCACCGCTGCTGATGGCCTCCACCCCGCCGGCGCCCGCCGTGGCGCCGTCGCTGGTGGACACCCTCTTCCAGCGCTCCCTAAACGACCTCGTCAAGTCCCTCCGCGCCGACCCGTCGGCCGCCGGCGAGGCCGCGGCCGTCGCCCGCGCGCTCTCCGAGATCCACCGCGAGATCCGCGCCCCCGACGCCGCCACCAAGTCCGTCGCGCTGCAGAAGCTCGCCTATCTCTCCTCGCTCCACTTCTCCCCCGTCGGCTCCCACCCGCTCGCCTTCGCCGCCATCGAGCTCCTCGCCTCGCCGCACCTGCCCCACAAGCGCCTGGCCTACCTCGCCGCGTCCCTCTCGCTCCACCCGGCCTCGCTCTCGCTGCTCCCGCTCGCCACGCACCAGCTCCACAAGGACCTCTCCCCCTCCGCTGGCGCCGCCCACCAGCAGCACGTCTCCGCGCTCGCGCTCCAGCTCCTCGCCTCGCCTGCCGCGGCCGCCGCGCCCGACCTCCCCGTCCACCTCGCGCACGACCTCGTGCCGCACCTCGCCCGCGGCAGCCCCCGCGCCATCGCCGCCGCCGCACGCGTCATAGCCGCCTCGCCGTCCGCGGCCGTGCCGGTCCTCTTCAAGCCGCTGGCGGCGTGTCTCGCCTCTCCGGATCCTCGCGCGTCCACGGCGGCTGCGGCGGCCTTCTGTGACCTATCGGCGCCCCCTGCCGACGCGACGCCTTTCCTGCCGCTCGCGCCCGACCTCTACAACCTGCTCACCACCTCCCGATCCAACTGGGCGCTCATCAAGGTGCTCAAGGTGTTTGCAAGACTGGCTCCTCTCGAGCCCCGCCTGGCAGCGAGAATCGTCGACCCGGTTTGCCAGCTCCTCACCCGATCTTCGGCCATGTCACTGACCTTTGAGTGCATCCGTACGGTGCTCACTGCACTGCCAGCACATGATGCCGCGGTCCGCCTTGCCATTGGGAAAGCCAAGGAGTTCAACGCTGCTGCTGATGATCCCAACCTTCGGTACCTTGGGCTTCTGGCTCTTGGTATGCTTGGCCCAGCATATGCATCCACGGTGAATGATTGTCGGGATGCTATTGCGAAGTCACTGGGTGATGCCGACACGAACATTCGCCAGGAGGCGTTGCATCTCATTATGGGGATGGTTAATGAAAACAACGTCGTGGACATTGCTGGTATGCTGATCAGTCATGTTGCTAAGTCAGACCCAGAGTTCGCAAACGACATTCTTGGGGCTGTTCTAGCAGCATGTGGGCATAATGTGTATGAGATGGTGGTGGATTTTGATTGGTATGTTTCGCTCCTTGCGGATATGGCAAGAACCCTGCATTGTGCCCAGGGGGATGAGATTGGTCGGCAGCTTGTTGATGTAGGACTGAGAGTGCAGGATGCGCGGCCAGAGCTTGTCCGTTCAGCTCGAACTCTCCTGATTGATCCTGCTTTGCTTGGAAATCACTTCCTCTTCCCTGTTCTTTCAGCGGCTGCATGGATTTCTGGTGAGTATGTGGACTTAACGAAGGATCCTGTTGAGCTTGTTGAAGCACTCTTGCAACCAAGGACCAACCTCCTACCAATTTCAGTGAGAGCTGTCTACATCCATGCAGTATTTAAAGTGATTACGTGGTGTTTCAGTGTGTATGTTGGGAGATTGGGTGATTCAGGCATGGCAATGGATGTCATGTTCGACAGGTTAGCTGCTGATCAAACTGTTAGTTTGGACAGCAATGTTGCACTTGGGTCTGGTGAAGAACAAGATATTGGGGCGAGCACAGTGCGAAAGGACCCTTTTTCACATGAATCTATACTTTACATGATTGACCTGATTCAAACGACAGTTGGTCCACTGATTAACTGCAATGAAGTAGAAGTCCAGGAGAGAGCACACAACCTGATTGGTTTTGTCCATTTAGTAAGAGAAATTCAAGAGCTGAACAAAAGGAAGGTTGCTGATGGTGACGAGCCAAGCAGGTTAAAGGAGCTTGTTAAGACTATGAGGACAGTATTCTGTCAAGAACTAGGTCCTGTTTCTGTGAATGCACAGATGAAAGTGGCCCCTCCAGATGGTCTTATTCTGAATGAAAATCTTGTTGAACTTGCTGGCATGGTGAGTGAAGATGATACTACTCCCTCAACTTCAATCTTTTTTTATCCTTGCAGTCGTCATTCTGTAGATACCAGAGATGAGCCTGCAGTGTCAATTGGTTCGTCTTCTCTTTCTGAGCATCGCAAGAGGCATGGGCTCTTTTATCTCCAAACAGGGAAAACTGAGGACGAGCCAAATGATTACCCTCAAGCTAACGATTCTCTACCATCTTCTAGCAATAATTCTGTTATTAATGATGACAAGTCGAAGACTGCTGAACTTGTATTTGCTGGGAAAAAGTCGACGGCCACGAAATCCAGACCAAAAGTAGTTAAGTTGGATACTGAGGATTTCCTCAGTTCTATGATGCCTAGTGCAAATGTTCCAAAAGAAGACCCCTTGGCTGGTGCTCTACGTGGTGTGCTCTTGGGTAGTGATGCTAAGGCATTGTCTTCACAAAGGGCTTCAGATATAAACTTGGAAGGAATGCTAAACAAAACAAGCAGTAATGAATCTAGCTCTCAGCAGATAGAGAATTTAGGAAGCTATCCTGCTTCACGTTCTAGTAGAACAACAAGCAAGCAACAAAACCATGATAAAGAGAAAGGTACAAATCCTCGTGAAAGTGATGGCAAAGAACCAAGAAAGCACAGAAGCTCTGGTAGAAGTGGACATCGTCAAGGAAAACATAAGCATAGAGAAAAGTCTAGTACTCAGCCTGAAACTATACCTCAAGCTTCAGTCATTCAAGATTTCCTTCTATAGCATCTGAGAGACTCATTTGGTATACTTCAGTTGAGTGCATTTCATTCTCTTTTGACCTGTGGTGCTGTTTAGTCTTTGATCTGTTACTGGTCATGCTGTTTCATGTCTATCTTGGCCATAGCACTTGATGCAATTTGCTCTTTGATAAAGGGAGCTCTTTGATAGATCTATTGAAATATGTTAGTTTATAGGGCATACTGTAGAGAGCCAGACAGTTTTTATTTAATCTCTTTATGTGAACTTCTATAACCCTCCCATCTACCTCTCAAAATTGTGGAAGTCATGCAAACTACTTAAGGCTCTGTTTGGCAACCACCTAGATTATATAATCTGGGTGGTAGCCAAATAGGGCAGATTATATACAGGTGGATTATGATGGTAGATTATATAATCTCAACAAGCCGTGTTGGGGTAGATTATCCAATTATATAATATATCAACCTAGATTATATAATATAGGGACAAGGCTATGCCCCAATGCTAACAGGTAGGGATGAAAATGGTACGGATATTTTCCGACCGTATTCGAAATCGAATCCGTTTAGAGGGGTTGAGATCTGTCCGTATCCGAGTCCGGATATCCAACATCCGATACCGTATCCGTATCCGAATACTCAAATCGCATATTTATGATGTCGATATCCAATCATATCCTATACGACATAGTTGACACTATCCGTATTCGAATTCGAATCCGGACAGAAATATGAAAACAAATGTAATATCGGTGATATCCGTCTGTATCCGGTCCGTTTTCATCCCTACTAACAGGCCATGTAAAACTTTAAATACATATTAACTTACCATGGTATAGCATTGCACATCAATAGATCCATTTCGAATTGACTCATTGAATGTGTGGGGCTTACTTTTTGTATAATTTAAATTGAAACATACAAATATTTCTTAGCCTAAGATGGGCTACTGTTCTAAGTGAGCCAGCCATATTACTCAATTGAAATGAGGAGATACTGAAGTACTTTAATTAGTGGCTTAAATCTGCACAAGATGTTTTTGACAAGATTCTTAAACCATGTTGTGTTGCAGGACATGGAAACGGAAATTAGAAGCCACACTTTTCCATACTTGCATTGTTCTGAGTTAGTACCATGATTATACAAAAGAAGGTTTCTTAGTTTGAACACACTGTACAACGGTTAAGGTTCTATGGAAATTTAGTATAGCGTTCATTCAGGTTTCCTCCAGTTACCATATTATTGTTTATCGGCAATTCGGCATTGCTACAGAGTCCAAAAGTTCACAACAGGGAAATTTATTTGGTTCGTAGGCTATTCGTACTGTTCGGAAACATTAAGTGAATTCTGAATGATGTCGAATGTTGCTTCAATTCTGTTGTTCCTTTTTTTTTTCCCGTTCGCTTGGACGAATTTTGGAGGATCTAAAGGAATTTGTGAGAGAAAAATACTGTTTCGGATGAAAAAAAAAGAAGTGAATCTAAGCCAGGTTTAAGGGCACGCGAACGAGACCTTTGATGTGAAGAAAAAAAAAAGTAAACAGGCATGCATATGGAGAGTTCTCTTCATAGGCGATTCTCTCAAGGAATGGGCTTACTGTAATCCAGATGCATTTTAGCATCAAGCATTTCCGCATGTTTAGCTTGTGGCCAAAGCTGGCTAAGGGTGTGTTTGGATCGAGGACAAGGGTGGATGGGATAAGGTCATCTATGAATTTTGGGATATGGATATTTATGTTGTCTGTTTGGTTGGATGGATGGGACGAGCTATTTTTCTGTTTGGTTGGATGGATGAGATTGCATGTGATGAGAATACTAATTATATCTATTATTCAAAAAATAATAACAACTAACTATACACTAATAAATATACACCAACACTAATCTTGTCATTATAAT